>NC_089517.1:28723383-29023383 GCF_963924715.1 Thunnus thynnus | reverse complement strand
ACCATTCCACACATATCTATGACTTGTTGATTACTGTACCGTATGCTGCCATTTCTTGCGTAATGGATAACATGCATATATTCCTATGATGTCCGGGGTTATGAAAAGATATAAAAAGATAATATAATTTTTTCAGTGTTATCAGACATAATGAACAAATATCACTGGCCCTTACACAGTTGTATTATGATGCAATGCACATTATAAAACCTATATTAACAGTAGATACTGTGATTGTATAACATGCAGACTTCCTCACTTCCACACTAATAACTCTGTGTTCCTCAGGTGTGGGCTACACTGTGATCCTCATAGCCCTGTATGTTGGCTTCTACTACAATGTCATCATCGCCTGGTCCCTCCACTACCTATTCTCCTCCATGACCAGGGAGTTGCCTTGGCTCAAATGTGGCAACAGCTGGAACAGCCAGAACTGCACTGACCCCAAAGCCATCAACGCATCCATCCTCGGCAATGGAACATCTTACGCCAAGTACAAGATCACCCCGGCAGCAGAGTACTATGAGTGAGTGATTTAAACAAATCTGTCTCCTGCGTATATTATTGATGCATATGATTATGGAAAACATGTAACAGAGAGAAACTGATGCTTTCAAGTTTTGAGAGGATCAATGCATCATAACTAACAAACTCCCTGAAAATAGATTTATCCAAATACATACCAAGAAAACACTTTTTAAAGTTAAAAGTGTCTCATTGCTTTAAGGATAAATACAACTGCTTTAATATTTTAATCACAGTATTCTTGTGATTGCAGAGAGATCAAAGTTTTATCCTACAAGTAAATGTAGCTGCTGTCTTCATAAGACTGTCTATGTTTAGACATTTTGTTCATTGTCTTTTACTAGATGTTTGTTTCATTTGGACAGTTATAACTGATACGGTTTGGCTGAGTCATTATATTGTATACAGTGAGCCCAGCAACTACTTCACATGCACGTTATGCTTTTATTGTTTTGATAGTGTTGTCTGAATAACATTAGTGCAGCACGTAGATCCTCAAGGAGCCACTACTCATGTGAAGAGGGTCACTAGTCATTGAAACATGAGTAGAAGACTCCAAAATTACCCAGCCATAAATGTTTGCATTCTAAAATGTGTATACATAAAAAGTTCAAATGCAGTCTTTGAACTGCATGAAAAAAGCTTCATCTGTTTATACTTCAAAGACAGCCAGTTCTTCCCCAGCTTCTGTGAAGACTGACTGTGCAGCCCCAGAGGAAGTCTGTGAAACGACTTGGACAATACAAGGGGCACATGCTAAGCGTGACGCACAAAATACATTGAGCATGCATCCTAGCCAATAATTGAGCTTGATGAAGTTCCACTCCCAAATCTGTTTGGGCTCCAGATTTATTCCAACTAATAGAAGCCCTCAAACTTGATATATAATTGTTTTTACCGAAGATGAGGAGGCCAGTGTTCACAGGAAATTTCCAGCTACAGTTCTTCAGAAAAGTGATGCAATATCTCTGAAAGAGTATATGATCTGATCTGTAAAACCAGACAGCAGACTATTTATTCCAGGTGGACTATTACACTTCTGACTGATCACAATAGGGTACTTTGAGACAGATCTTGCATGGGGTTAGGCTCTGTTGGGGACTTTAAATCCTCCTGCTTGCAGCTAGTTTTGAGCACAGGAGCAATGCCAAGGCCCAGCATGAGAGAGTGAGGCCAACTGAGTCAACAATTCTCTTGCTTCACCTCTTACAGTCTGCCATATCCACAAACCTTCATGAGCCTACTGTCTTTGGCTATCAGGAGTGAAGCTCGTAGCAAAATTAAACAGTAAAACAAATAGTTGAATTTAACATTCTTTCAGTCTAACATTACACCTGGGCTGCTTTTTTTGTTGGTGGAGTTTGGGCTCTCTAACCAAGGTGCTTAATGTTATATATATGTTTATAACTATTAAGCTAATATTTTAGCTGACAAATTACCTGAAACTTAGGTTATTCATTTATATACACATCCAAATTGAGTGGGATCATGGAGGGTATGACACTCAGTTCATTTAAAGTTCATGGAGATTCATTGATTTTTTGACAGATAATGGCATTTTGCCATAAAAACAGAAAGATTCAAACATTGCATTAGAGAAAGAAGAGATTACTTGGTGACCCAGGTATCCATAAACCTGTAGTAATTGATACCTTGGCCACTTGGAGGCAATGCAATAAGCTATGAACACAACACTGACATATTATCACCTTATAAAGTTCATTTGGCAAATGTGTTAGCAAAAAAGTTGCATCCAGCAGACACAGAACAACATTGAGACATATTTGTGACCGTCTGACAATTCTTAGTTCAATTATCACTTTCCTTTCAGCTCTGTTTTGGTTTCCACCAAGTCCTTAGAGAAATATTTGTTTCTTTAGCCGCTAAATGCACCACATTGTCCACTGTCTCCCAACTCTTGCTGTGCAGGCAGCAAACAGTGGGTTGATCACAGCTGTATCTATAAAAACACAACTGATGAGAGCAGTGAGAATGAACTGTAAAGCGGAGGTCTGTAAAACCAAAACAATGACCTGAAAGATCCTAAAACGCTCCAGAACTGACTTGGATGATAATTCTGTGTGGATTTACACTACACATAGTCATTGTTACTATAAAAGTAATGATTACATTACATCATTGAAAGTGTTTTGCATGTTTTCCCCCTCATCTTTAGCATTTTACACCTGATATGAGAACACAGTTGTTCCAAGAACAAAAAAAGAAATGAGAAAAGATAAAGCAAACTCTAGTCAACTACAGGAATAGAAGTCGTTTTCTTTTTCTGTCTTTCTTTTTTTAAAACTTTGTATGATAACCCGTCATATAAGACACTAATCGTTACACTTCATCATAGGCTGTCCTTTTGAGTAACTTGAGTAATTCATCAGCTAGAATATCAGTACAGTACAAACAAACACTTTAATTATATTGATTTTATTGATTTCACCACACATTTTCTTCTCCAAAAGCTGTCTCATGCAAATAAAGTTGCTAATGAGACTCATTATGGACACCATACTGCTACATGTAGTAATAAAAATTCAGTCAAAATCGTTGTGGCTGAGAGGAACAAGCTGGTGTGACTTTAAAATCACACACTCAATAATTAATTAAGTATACTGTAAAACTCCATATGATCTGACTTGAAGTGGGTGATATGAAAATGAATTCTCAGTCATGTGACAGGGCTCGTTTGGGAGACGTGCAGTCAAAGGGGCTATGTGAAGACAGCCAAAAACATGGCTTCTGCCAAGAGAAGTGACCCAAAACAGAGATCTGGGTAATTTTCTGTGATTAATTTGATAACTTGTGCAGCTTGAAGAGATCAAAGAAACCTCCCAGATGTTATACTCCCAAATCACAGCATCACATCGGACAAATCACGTAGCAGTTGAGACTGACTTTTGCAGAGTTCTTAAGTTGAGGGCAAAGAATCAGGCTAGAAATTCAAAAAACAAAAGTCTCAAATGTACGCAAATTGGAGTGTAAGCATATTTAATCTGCTTGATTTTTGGCTGTTGTGTTAATGGACACTATTCTCCCAAGTCTAGTCAAGTCAAGTCAATTTTATTTGTATAGCCCAACATCACAAATTTGCCTCAGGGGGCTTTACAGTCCATACAGCAATACAACATCCTCTGTCCTTAGACCCTCAATTCAAATAAGGAAAAACTCCCTTAAAAAACCCTTTAATGAGGTAAATGGAAGAAACCTCAGGAAGAGCAACATAGGAGGGATCCCTCTCCCATAGCTGCTGTGTGTACAGAATATAACAAGAAAGATAAATTGCAGAGATACAGCATGGACAGACAGGATGACATTATAATGTATTTATAATATATATGAGGAATGTGATCAAGAGGACGCCAAAAACACTATAGGACCTGAGCCATGTGACTTCCATCACCATGTAGACCTGGGTAGAGGATAGACTACACATATATTACACACAGGGGAGACTCACATACATTGTGGAGTCCCACAATGCGAAATAAGGTATGACTTTGGACAAACACAGCTTTCTCTTTAAGTCTCCTTGCTGACAGATGGAATCAATCAGCTAATATAAAATGTATAGCCATAACAGAAATAGATCATGCTTCAAAGAGACTGTTCTGTTACAAAATGTTACATTTCAGGAAGAGAAAAAAACGTTATCTCTTCCAGAGCATTTAGTTTAACTTACTCAAAAGTGTTTTACGAGCTGAAGCATAGCGGTTTTGCATAACTGTACTGTAGATGAGCATATAAAGTTCAAACAAAAAAAAAATTTTTTTTAAATGACAGTGACACCAACTTGTTTCATTAGCACACATTCCACATCCATTCAGGTCTAGCCTGAAGCAGCCACATCTGATTTCATGTCAAGGATAACTAGACTTGATAAATAGCCCTCATTTAAAGAAAAAGATCTAATTACATAGACACTTGAGAAGATTGCTTTCACTTCAATCTCACACACAATTTAACATATTTGTTGAAAGAATTACTTTTAAAACAACAAGGAGAGGATTGTAGTTGTAGTTAATTAAATAAATCAGGTTGAAATTAGGTAGAATCCCTCAGCTGTGTTTTGATATTTAGGTCTGTAGTCCTTTTTAGTTATTTATTTTTGGAATGCCCTGTTTCTCGTCCTCTAATCAACATTAAAACCAGGCTGCATGCAATAGTTTGCCAGCCTCAAATATACAGAGACCAACTAGTGGCAACACTGAGTGTTAGGATAGCAGCATAACCAGCTTGCTGGGTGACGATAAGAGTAAATGTGTTTAGAGTAACTGGTCCACAGGGACTTGGATTGATGTTACAGTGAACATTTACTGGCAGTACACTATCAATTCTATCAGATGAACAAGGAGGCCTTGGGGCATTACAACACCGACACGAGACGTCCAGGTCAAAGTACAGACTCAAAATTTCTCTTCCTAAAAAAACCGATGTCCTCATGTGTTATCTTCCTCCCTAAAGACATTATAGCTTTGAATTTATTATCAGCCAAAGATAAGTAGATGCTAAAGAGGAGTTTCACAGATCGCTTGGTCCCTTCGGATTGTATGTCTGAACATACTTCAGTTTGCGTGTTTTCCAGACGTTTTATTTGTGCCGGGCTGTTGTGTAAGCAACCTGAGTATCAGATCCAAATCCAGTCCCACTGTTTATCAACCCACAACATCACATGCCGACTAAATTGAATCTTGCTTGAGTACAGTCTTAGGACAAATGTGAAGGGAACAAATGCTTTTAAATGTTTTACTGTAGGATATTGATATCCAAATAAAATACAACCTGGTCCTTGTGCCTCAGAACTTTGGAGAGACATCTAACAATTTAAAACCTCACATAGTCTGTCTTTGTTGTTGAATTCTTGTCTGCCCATAATGAGTCCTAATCTGGACAGACAGATCTTTCTATCTGCTGAGGCCTTATGAATACAGTGTTTTACAGTGCTGTCTCACAAAGCAATTTTATGAGTTGGAACAGCTCAGCCTGAATTTGTGAACAGTAATAACAGGGGGGAAAGCTTTTAACCTGTAATACCAATTTCAAATGGACCCAGGAGCAGAGGCTTTTTGTCATGACTGGCAGTCATTGGTTGTGGTTGCAGCCAATATGAATAAAGCATTTGTAACCGTTCCAAAGATGTATCATCTTCAACAGATTATCACACATTCTTTCACTATAAGAATTTAACAACCCGTAACTTAACGTGAATCTGTTGTCATGGATTCTGTTTTTGTTTCCACTGTACTCTTGCAGCTTTAGGCATGTGTGTCCCAAAACAAGATGTCAGCACTGCTCAGGAGGTGATAAGTTCCAATACTCTTGGGTAGTGTAGCCTGTTTGGGACTGTCTCACCATTGCATGGGGGACAGTCCCAGATGGTTCTTATAGAAAGCTTGGGGAAGCAGCTTTGCACTGCTCTTCAATGGAGATGCCAAACCAACCAGTTATCCTTCATCCTTGAAGTCTTTTCTATTGTTAAACAGCAAAATACTGTTGGAAAACACTTTTCATAAAGTATAAATTTGACCTTTGTGTCGCTTGTCGAAGTTTGTTTTCCAACACTGGAAAGGAGACACCACACTCTAAAACAAACTCAGACAAACCACACAGAGATGAGATTTACACTTTATTGGAAGTGTTTTCAGACAATGTTTTTTACTATTACAAGAGAAAAGAATTTAAGGATGAGGACTAAGTGGTGGTTTGGCCAATGCAGGTGTGATTAACTGCCACAATCTTCCAAGACTGTCTTCATAGTGGGTGAGACAGTCTCTGAACGTTTCTGCCATCCCCCAAAAATTGCCTCTCAAGCAAAGCTGTGAATTTTTATTGGTGTAATTTGCGTCATCTTAATGGTTCTTTGGATGTGCAAAAGGAACTTTAAGTTCCAGATTTAGGCATTTAGTTTTGTCTCTGGGATAAATATCAATGTCATGTCTGTGCAGTATGTGCAGAGCTGGAGTCAGGAAATGTTTAGCCTAGCTTAGCATTGAAGCTTAAATCTAAGGCTGTTGTATTTACGCAAGGTATCTTGCTTGTTTAACACAGATGTAAAATTGACAACGTTGCTGTGATGACCTCAGGAAGATACGCACAGTTACTGTGCCAGGTTGTTGTTCACAAAGAAAAAGTTCCTGCACATCACTCCCCATAAAACCTCAAATACACAATACATTTTTACATTTCTGATTATATCTAGGTTAAACAAATGAGATACAACATGTTAATCAGTCAGCTTACTGTTATAAGTGTAGTTTTTTCACTTTGGACAAAGCCCTGCCTGTTTTCCCTCTGCCTCCACTCTCAATGATAAGCTATGATAATCACGTCTAGACTCCAGCTCTATACTTATCACACAAACATGAGACTAAAAGCAAAATTCTCATCTCACTCTCAGAAAGAAAGTAAATATTTATATTTACTAAAATGTTGAGCTATTTCTTTAAACATCCTCACCTGCAAAAAATACACTTTCTGAAGCAGGCCACTTTAAATGAGCTAGAGAATGTTTTGAGAAGAAATATTAATTCAATTGAAGCCTGACAGATAATTGCTGGTACTTTTTGACCGAGCATTATGACAGGACAGCATACTGACAGAAGCCTCTGACCATAGTGGCCACAACAGTTGAACTTTGCCCCTAATCTACTATTTATTAACTAAAGTTGTCGCTTCCTCCCACTACTTCTTTGAGACATTCAAAGAATGAGCTTGCAGCTGGAAACAATATTTAGACAGGGAAGGAAGAGACACCATTTGTCTCCCTTTGTTTAATTATGTCATAATAAAACACTTGAACTTTTGAACGTAAACCTTAATCTGACAGTAAATGTTTGGCTCTAGAAGAATGGTTGATAACAGCCAAACAATAGCATAGATCATTATTGACATTTTGTATGTTGTTGGAAGAGAGTAAGAAAGAGAAAGGTGTTTTATTCACTTAAAAAGCCAATCAACAGATGTCTGTATGATCCTGCTTAGCTTGGTTTTCACAAAGATGGATGCCTTGACTTTATGTTCAAGATGTAATCTACATTAGTGTTGAATAAAACTGGAATTAATTTCTTTTAAGCCATATAAATGAATACTTGGCCAAGGATGAAGTGAGGTGACGCAATAGTAGCAGGTTGGAAATGCTGGCTGAGGGTGGAGCGCTGTAATGCCTGTCCAAAGAGAGCCTCAGCCCCAATTTATCTCTCATCTTTACCTCAGACACCCACAGTGTGGACTGTTTTGTTTAGACTCCCACTGCTGCAGTAGAACCTGGGTGGGCTAGTTTGACAAAAACACCTCTAACAGTTAAGATGTAGCCAAAAAAAAGAAGATACCATATCACAGAGAAGTTATAGCACAATATGTATCCTGAATTGTATTTAAAGTTGTGCTTAGAAATACTTCAATGCATCTCTGTGATGTTTATGTTTAATATCAGTGTTTAACATAGCGCTATTAATCATGATGCACAAAGCAATTATTACCTCAAAATTTTCCCAGAAGAACATGGTTCAATATATCTTCTTTTGCTCTGCTACAGTACATAGTTGTCCGAAATACTAATATCAACTGAAAATGACAATACAGTATTTATTGTTTGCCTGTGTGTCCCTTTTGCAGACGGGGTGTGTTGCATCTCCATGAGAGTCAGGGTATCCAGGACCTGGGCCTGCCTCGCTGGGAGCTGACCTTGTGTCTGGTCGTGGTGGTCTTCATCCTCTACTTCAGCCTGTGGAAAGGTGTCAAGTCCTCAGGAAAGGTACAGGCCTGGTCTATGAAAAAATTACATTTTTTCTCCTATAGATGAAGAATTTGAACTCAAGGGTCTCTGAGGAGCCACAGATACATTTTGCATACATCTTGCAAACAGCTCACTACATTCTGTCATTTATAGTGTTGGGACAAAAAAGTTGTTAAACACAGTCAAGGGACAGTGATCAAATATAGTGAAGATTGTAAATTTTCTCCCATTTAGTTGTTTACATTTAAAACAATATGTACAATATAACTTTTGAGAAAAATATAATGTTATCATAAACACTTCATAGTGGACTACATATCGTACATACAGTATTTTTACATGCTGTATTGCACATCAGAGATCAGAGAGTAAGACAAGCGGAGCAGGATTTGTTTCTCTTTTTCTTAATATACTGTATAACTGTTCAGCCACATTCAGCATCGATTTATTGATGCATGATTCATGATTTTATCGCCTTTCCACTTGTTTGCTCTATGTGTATTCAGGTGGTGTACATCACAGCTACTATGCCCTATGTGGTCCTTTGTGTGTTGCTGATCCGAGGCGTCACTCTACCAGGGTCCATGGACGGCATTAGGGCCTACCTCCACATTGACTTCAAGAGGCTCAACAATCTAGAGGTTAGACATGAAGCTTGTAAGCCACAACCCGTCTGTGGATGTTAGAAAGATTTTGAATGGTTTGCCAATAAAAAAAATCCACAAGCTTCTACAAGTCAAACGTAGAAAACATTTACAATGTTGTGGCATCTGTAAGTTACTTTACTACTGCAGCACAGTAAAACCATAAAAAGTCTGTAAATAATAATGGAAATTAACTTTAAGTGTGAGAACCTTATGCACTTGTTTGGACAATAACATTCCTTTTGCCCTTTAATGATAATGCTTCACTTTGGCTGTGGGTCAGCAGTGTATGGTTTTTATTAAAAAATAGTGTGAAAAAGAGATACTGCTCTTGAGAAATATGAAATATGAAATGTGAAATCCCAGGTTTCAATATTGGACAGGCCTTCAGTTTGTGGTCATCCGGTTTTGACTCTGGAATTCTATGAGTAACTTTTTCATCTATTTCTGTCAGAGAGCCTTCTCTCTGTGTTACTGTGATTCACTGGGTGGAGTATCACACTGAGGGTTAAAGGCTACAGTAGATTCTCACTGGTGCCTCCCATGCTTAATGTATGTATATGAATGAATGTCCTTTATCCACATATACTTAAGATACAATCTCCAACTAGCTGGGATGATGTATATGTGTAAGGGTGGAGAAAGAGTTTACATGTCTTGCAGAACATTACTGGCAATTACATGTAAACTTAACTAAACCAGAACCAGGCGTTGGTGGATGGTGAAAAAAAAAAAAAAAAGGACACGTAAATAAAGACATATTTTCCAAAGAAAGTCACACAGCTTGGTCGTAATATTGGAGTAAAGGAAATAATGGTCTAAATAATGAATATCTGTGTTTAATTTTAAATCTGTATATGAAATTGTACTGTATGTACTGGTAGTGTATTCAAAAATGTTCTTGTTTCTCTTTCCTCAGGTGTGGATTGATGCAGCCACCCAGATATTCTACTCACTAGGAGCAGGATTTGGTGTGCTGATTGCATTTGCCAGTTACAACAAATTTGACAACAACTGCTACAGGTAAGAGCTTATGCTCCATTTGTGATTGATGATAGTCCAAAACAGGCCCACAGCAACATAACATCCTGCTGTTTTCATGTAGTCTGCTTTTCCCACTGTGTAACCGGATCACGAAGCAGCAGAGGTGATGCTAATCTGTCCAGTTTACCCCAGTGGCCAGGTGTTAACAGGGCAGATAAAGTACAGGCCAGGAAGGCTTGCCAGATGATAGCCAAAGGCTGCATGTTGACTGGTTTGTCATAGTTCTGCTCTTCCTCAGAGAAAGCGGGCATGAGTTGTGAGCTTAGATAATCTTTTTCCACATTAATAGGTTGCAGTGCAACTGTTTGAGGCAGATGCTATTGGGGAAACAGCAGTATAACCTATCATGCTTGTAAATATACTACAGCCAGAAAACATAACATATCTTGCTAAAGCTACACAAAATAAAATGGTTTTTGATAAGTAATTCAAGGTGCCATCACAGAGACTTCCAAGCTAAACTGGTGTACTTACTATAATACAGCATGTTAAACGCATTATGCACCCCTCCTCATCTGACCTCTCTCATTTCCTCCACCTTCTTCAGTCTGAAACAGGGCATCCTGCCTTCCTCCTCTTTCATGTCCCATTTAGAGATGTGTGTGTACTGCTGGCAGGTGGGATTTGCATTATGCCCTCAGTGACAAATGAACAAATCTGGATAAGGGGAAAAGCAACGGTCCGGCGGACACAGTCATGTTAGAGAAACAAACACTGAACACAGACTTATGTTTTAATACTCACACAGAGGGAGGAAATCTGCTCATGGGAGTGCAAGTAGCACATGTGAGTAGCAGTGAGTCCTCCTTCACACCTAAGAAAAACATAAAACCCCGTCGCTAAGTGACAAACAAAACACAAGGTTATTATACTTAACAGAAACTAAAACTAATGCAGTTACTAATTACATAGTTAATATAATATCATAATATAGTTAGTATGTTAATACAACTATCAAGTTGTCAACAAAATAAACACATATGAATTGGCTATTTTTTTTCTCCACTTTTTTTCCTTCACTTGGCTTAAATGTTTTCTTCTTGCTAGAAATGTCAGATCAATCAGAGTAGTACAAGATGAGGATACAACACTGCTGCCATTCTTTGTTCGATATGTTTTCTACATCATGTGATCATGTGAAATACCTGCCTTCAAATGATCCTGTGCCCTGCTTGACTCAAAACTCAAAATGCCTCGTTATTGTTACAAGATTTTTCTAAACTGAGCTTAAATTTGAACTAAATTGACCCTCCAAATTGTAATAAGTAAGGAAATTCTAAAATTTAGGATACTCAGTAAATCATACAATAAAGAAGATCAAACCTTGAAATAGTATCCAAAGCTAATTTGAAACTTTTAGTTAAAATAACACTGCTTGCACTGTACTTCAACTTGGAAGCTTCCAGTTGTAAAATGGAAAAAAAACCCTCCTTTCTTTATCACTTTGCCTTAATGAGAATTTGCCTGATAATTTTTGTTGATAACAGTATAGTTATAGTTAATGTCCTACACATACAGTATGTCTCCACTGAATGTACTGTTTAAGTTTGTCATAGGTTCCTGTGATGTGTAGCAGCACCTGTGTGTGACATAACTGAATAAAAACTTCAAAGGTTGTATCACAGCTGCCTGCACACAATACACAAAGAAAAGAAAAATCAGAGGGAGAGTCAGGGGGGAAAAATGCTTAATTGAGAGGTTTCTGCTCCCTCAGCCCAGGAGGGAGGTGGCTGAGGTCAAGTTGTTAATTTTGTCAGACAACCGCAGGTTAGTGGCGACAGACCAGCACACCAATTACCGATCAAACCACCAAACAAAAACAAGGAGCAAAAGCTTCTCAATAACCTGAATATCCCCTCTAAAACATGAAAACACAGTGTTGGCTGAAGATCAACCCACAGAAAAAAGAAAAAATATCAAGCCCCATTTTAAGTTTACTTAGATCACTATAAAAAAGCAGAATTGATCTTGGCAGCGGCTCAACAGTGTTACCAACGCTGTGTTTTTGTTGTGATTTCTCTTTCTCTAGGGATGCTCTGTTGACCAGCACTGTGAACTGCGTTACTAGTTTCTTCTCAGGGTTTGCCATCTTCTCTGTGCTTGGATATATGGCTTACAAACATGGGGTGAAAATAGAAGACGTGGCAACAGAAGGTAAGTGACTGCACACACTCACAAGACACTATACCAAAAACCACCAGTAACACCATAACACTGAATGACTCGATAGTGTATATTACTGTAATACTGTGTATTAAATGAGCACAGTTTGTATCTTTTTTCTCACTTGCTATGAATCCCAAGAATATATTTTAATTATTGTAGTAAAACAATATTTGGTCATACAAACAGATTTATAGTTTCCTACCCTATAAATACACACTGTTATACAGTATATTTATGAATGTTCCTGTGTGCATATACTGTATACAGGGGCAGGATTGGTGTTTATCATCTACCCTGAGGCTATATCTACACTCCCAGGCTCAACATTTTGGGCTATTGTGTTCTTCATCATGTTGCTGACTCTGGGTATTGACAGCTCGGTGAGTCCAGACGACTACTGCACCAATAGAATACAATCACCACCACTACAAAAGCGCAAATACACGAATAAGATGCAAGTGGAGTGGTGAAAATTAGTGATGAAATACATGAATACATACAGTCCTTGTAGAATGGTATACAAATGTTGGTATAGCACTGTACAAAGGTGCAGAAAAACAGTGTTACCTTTTCACGTACAGAACAAAGTAACAGGTTATGTAGAAACACCTTGGGGATAGTAATGACATCCATGTAACAAGGAGATTTTCATAGCTGGTTTGCCCATTAAACCTGACATTTGCTGGAAAATAATGTTCATTTTGTGCTCTATGTGCAAGTTTCTCTCTGAGAAATTATACATTTGTTTACCCAAAGCACCCATTAGCTTTGAGGGATGAGAGCTCACCATGATTTATCTGGTGAGCAATTAGTCTGCTATAACAAGGAAATACTGTGATAAGACAGAGTATTTTGTAAATCAAGTTGACTAAGTACATGTGGTGTATAATGTATTCCCAATTTATTTATTTGATTTTTTGATCTTTTTCCCCGCTCTGAATAAAGTTAAAATAGGATGTTAAGTAACAAATAAGTACTATTATACCAGTTACTTCTGTATTTTAGAAAAAGGTTGTTCAATGAGCAGGGCAAATAATACAGAGTACCTCCATTGACTGTAAATACTGTGAATCAATATTGTAATTAATGACTGATGCTGTGGGTAAGCAATGAGAGTAAAGTAATGTTTTAGTCCGGTCAACATTAAAGCATCAAAATACAAAAACTCCTCTATGGTGTTTCAAAAGCCAGCAGTAATCTAATGAAACACCTTTACACCTACTCACTCTGGTGATAAATTAACAAAGAATAGTTAAACCACCTCCTATCTATGAGTAAGCAGATCAGATGAAGACCATTTCAGTAATGTATACTTTCATGTACTAGGTTTGTCTATTTTAGTGTGTCATGTTCTGTTTTATGTCTGTTCTTATATTGAGGTAAGACTAAAGGCCCTGGATGGATGATATAGTTCTATTCTACTCACTGCTGTCATAATTGAGAGCAATATCTATCAATCTGTATTGAGGGACATGATGTTGTTATTGCAAAATGACCCAGTTATGGTATATAAGAATATTAGTCCCATGATTCAAAAGTTGAGATAAAGCCTTAAAAAGTAGGGTGATTACAGATTGTCACACATTTTACTAACTCATGTCTCTTATTTCTTCTTTTTATTTATCTTTTTAAACCTTTTTTATTAGGCTTTGTAGGATTATACAACATTTGTATCAAAGACAAATACAATTGCATGTCTCTCATTTCTATCATGTTGAAGCTCTAAAGAGTTCTGACCTGACTGTCAGCAGCATACAAAGTGGGTAAAGATTTCAGGGTCTCATTTCTCTCTCTGTTTTTGTCCACCAGATGGGTGGCATGGAGGCAGTCATTACAGGTCTGACGGATGACTTTAAGATCCTCAAGAGAAACAGGAAGCTCTTCACTTTCGCCACAGCTTTCGGAACCTTCCTGGTTGCCCTGCTCTGCATTACCAATGTCAGTATCAGGTTTCATTGTACCATAAATTCACACTCTGAACATGAATGAACTGCTTGTCAAAGTCCCACTTCCAACATAATGCTTTCTTATCTAATATTTCACTTTTTGTTCCACTCAAGAGGTAATCACTGTATATAGAAGTATCAAACTTTGCACTCTTTTCAGCCATGTACAAAGAAATATTGTTTTAAAATGTATTTATTTGGTGGTATACTTAAAGTAGGAATGTACCATAGTGTAGACTTAAATAGCATGTCACCACTACTTTGAAGGAAGTATATAAGACTCATGATATTACGTCAGCATAGACAAATCACTCAAATAAATTACAGAACTCTTTCAAAGAATTGATCAGAAGAGTTATTGCATCATGCACTGATAACCAATTAGGCCTTGATTACAACTGCATCCTGGAAGCAAAGGATTAATTTTCGCTGTAGTCTTGATTCATTCACATGGTCTCAGCGCCAAGGAGAAATGCTTACCGATTACACAATAACAGATTTTGGACACAGAAAGGTATTTTGTTAGTGATTGACATGGTTACTTCCCTTAATCAAATCAATGAAATGATTGAGGAAGTGAATGAATGATGCCTTTCCCATGCTTGTTCCGTAGCACAAGATTCAGATTGTGCCACTCAGGATAAAAATCAAAGACGTACTGTACAAAAGCCAAAATGCACACTGAATCCCCTCTTCACCCATGTGATGCTTATCTATCCTCAGACGTCAACTCTTCAAAGTGCAAAACAAGCATATGTTACATTTACATTATGTTAAGTCTAAGAGACCATAGCTTTTTTACTGCACACAAGGGTCCACTTATTTTTAAGGGTGAAGATTCATGTATTTCACACACACTCTCTGGTTTCTTTTCTTCTCTGCAGGGTGGGATCTATGTGCTGACCATGTTGGATAAGTATGCAGCAGGGACCTCTATACTATTTGGTGTGTTGATCGAGGCCATTGGAGTGTCATGGTTTTACGGTAAGACATTCTACATTGAATTTGGCTTTAAATTCTTTTTCTAAAATGCACTTTGGCTTATTCTTATTTTTATTGGCAAGATAAAACTGAAACATCCTACCCACACACCCTTCTCTACTGTTTGCTCAAATCTCAAAGTAGAGAAAGAAAAAAAAAAAGAGACTGGAATCAGTATGTACAGATGATGGAAGAATCATCATTGAACTACAAAAAAGAGTTAACATAAGCCTGTTCTTGGGTTCACTGAGGCAAAAAACATGAAAAGCCATGAACATCAACATCAGAGATACGATTAGGAAACTAAGCTTTCAGTTTGTAAATTCATTGTGCGGGCACTTTTCTGGAGCAAAGAAGGTGTGATCTACTTCATGACCTGACAACTTATCTTCACTTGTGCAGAACAGGGGTGAACAAGATCAATCACAGAACAGAATGATGCAAAAAAAACAATAAAAAAGACACAAGGAAAGAAACAAAGCACAGGACTTACAGTAAGATCATATGCTAGAGGACGTAGCAGTCCTGTCTAACCTATAAGAGCTAATCTATCTCGTCACCATCTGTAGACCCTTAGAAGAAAAGGCAAGGAAAAATCCCAGGGAAAAAATGATTATGGAAAACAACACTAGAGGGAGAGGGATATCACAGCTGGCAAATTGAGCAACCGGTGCCAAAACAAAACAAATAATACGTTCAGCAACATGGCAGTCTTGATGAGATAACGAAGCAAAGAAACATGATGTCATCTCAAGGTCAGCCCAGGTCAAGCTGGAGCAAAAACAAAATCATTGGAGTACAGTATGGGGGTGTAGGCCATCCTACTACTGGACTACCCCTACTGTCCAGTGAGACTGCATGCTTGGCACAAAGAACTTGCTGTAGCCTACACTGTTTGAACGTTGAACGTGTATGACTTTGCTCTCCACTTAACCCTTGCTGTGTGTCTTCCTTCAGGTGTGGACCGCTTCAGCGAAGATGTTGAGAGAATGATGGGCTTTAAGCCAGGCCTCTACTGGAGGCTGTGCTGGAAATTTGTCAGCCCAACTTTCCTTCTGGTGAGAGGAATACAGGACATTACAGTAGTTACATATAGGGCTGGGTTTCTTGGATAGGGACTATGTGTGTTCCTAAACAGAAGACAAATCCAACCCATGAATTCATATTATATTAGGAATCGACAGTTAATGGTTGATGTCTTCCAGTGTCATTCACAAATGCTTGCAAGCTGTATTAAGGTATCATTCATTCCACCATGCAGTAGCTGTAAGATTTAACATAAAATCAAAATTTTAATTGCGTCTATATCATCCACAGCTTAAGTAAACTAATGTAATGTAATGATTTGGGAAAAAGCACTCATCTACCACCACAGAGGCCCAGCTTCAATTACCAGCTTGGGTAATTCTTCCTTGTACTCAGAGTGGTATCCAAGCATCATAGTCTGAACCTCAGTACACCTTCCTGGAGTTCCTTCCTTGCAGGTGAAATAAGCTGGTGACTCCACGTGCATTAGAGGATGCACATGGCTGTGTCCACTGTTGTCCAGGGGAGGGTGTAGAAAGCCATGTGCTTCCTCTGATAGAAATGGTTGTCTACACCCTCCTCTGGACAACAGTGGAAGTTAGAAGGGGCTGCAGTGCAGGAGAATTGGTCTTTCCACATTGTGAGAAAAAGGAACAAATTCAAAAATACATTTTACCATTGTTTACAGATATATTTTGGTATATGGGGTAGTGCCCTGATGACAATCATTTGTACTCCGAAAGAGTGCACATGCTATCAAGTGCAACAGTGTGTCCTCTCTGTTAAGAGAGCATTTTTTTCATCATGCACCAGTGTACTAGTAACATAAGAGATGAGTTATGCAATGGAGAAAATAATGATTCAACACTGCACCCTACTAATTGTATTCCACTTCATCAAACCTTTTTCTCATAGCATCCATGGATGTGCACTTAATGAAAATATCTAGTGTGCCTATGCTCTCGAAGTCCATGAGTACATGAAGCAATGCTTTGTGCTAGACATTGTGATTACCTGGTAAAAAATAAGGGCTTACAAGTGTGAAGTCCAGCCTTGTGGTCCCTAGAGGTCTGCTGCTTCTCACAACCAGCTAGACCAAAGAGGTTTGAACAAAATGACCCACTGACATCGCCATTTTCTGAGATCCACATTCTCATTGGCAGGGCTAAACATGCAAATTATACAACCTATATAACCAACAGCGGCTCAGCGATCTAAAGTAGCATCTAAAAAACTGCAACAGCAGTTTAACCTTAAGCTGGTCCTTAAATATTACATAATAAAACACATTTAGGTTCTTTATTAATAAAATATCTACAAAGAAAATAGCTTAATGTCACTATGGCTGCATGAAGCACTTATTAAAGCTGGCATTTTACATGGTCAAAGTAGAGTGCTATGGCCTTTGATAGTCAGAACATAGGGGGGTTATATTGACCTCTCCATGACACATAACTGCAAACAATGTTTCAGAGAGACAGACTGCTTGTAGCTCAGTCATGAATTTAGTCTAGAACAGGTGAATCAGGTTACAGAGAGGAAGAAAAGTTTATTATAGTGGACACGCCCAACTCAATTCAGTTTCATGAATACAAGTTATTACAGAGGGACTGTAATAAGAGACGTCTGTTCTGATAAAGAAGTTTCAGTTGTTTACCTGGATTTCTCTCTCTAGTTTGCTTCTCTCACTTTCACCTTTTCTGCCTCTGCTTTTCGATTCAGAGACTTTAGACATCAGAAGTAGCACCCTTACAAATTTATGTAACTCATAATGTTCCTGTTTGTTTTCTCTTTCACAGTTTGTGGTAATAGCCAGTACTGTAACATCATCAGGCCTGAAGTATGATGAATACGTCTTCCCTAACTGGTCCAATGTAGTTGGCTGGGGTGTGGCCATGTCCTCCATGATGTTTGTCCCCTTCTATGCTATTTATAAATTCTTCAGCTTACCAGGAACATTCAAAGAGGTCAGTATCAAAACTTTGCAATCACACAGAGTGAAAAAGAAATTGTATGCTGCTTCATAAAAAGTTATTTAGGAGATATTTGAATCAACATACATTGACTTAAATTAACACTAGTGTGATCACTAAAGAGGAGGGAATATTAGCAACAATTACAACTGACACAAGGATCTTCACAGTTTGTGCCAACACATACAGTATCAGTTAATGGGAAAGTGTGTCCCAACTACTGACTGGTACTGTATGTTACAAAGAAAGTAGGATCTCACACACAGTGCAAGTGGACATTGAACAACAGTAGCCAAAGTAAACATTGTTATTACTATGATTTTGGTTGTGGGACATGCAGCATGTTCTTCTTTCAAACAAAATTTGAAATTAACAATCTGATTTAGAAGTCAACTTTCCTCTCTCATCTTGGTGACACTGGCACTGTGAGAACGCTCTCAAATGATATAATCGCTTCAAAGCATTGAGAGTTTATGATTGTAATCATCAAAGCACCAGAGAGCTATTTTCATCCCTCAGCAGTCAACCACTGTCAGCTTCACTCTACTGTAACAATTCCCACATCCCATTGGCATTTCCTGTTGGTACTCAGGACTGAAGATTCTTCTCAGGTTCTCAGTACACTCTTGGTTTCTTCTGAAAACTTTTGTCACCTCCTATCAGGTTTTTTTTGCATCCTCCTCATGATAACCAGAATAAACATAGCTGAAGTTCTTGATAAGGGCTCCTCACAGGTCCCAAAAGAGCTTTAACATCATTTATCATAGATAATGCTAATGACTTTTGGTCTAATTTCAGATCAGATTTGATGCATTTCCTGTTACATCTGAAGTAGCACCTGGGCTCTTTGATGACTCTGTCTGTAAAAATATATCAACATCAAAAGTGCTTTATCTACTGTATGCTTTGAAGATGATACACTTGCTGTATCCAAAGAGTTGAGAATGATGTGTTGTAATTATTTGTTTTGCAGAGGATAGCCTATTGCATCACTCCAGAACATGAACATCATTTGGTGGCTGAAGGAAATGTTCGGCAGTTCACAGTAAGGGCAAATTTTTGTGTTTCTCAAACAATGGCTATGTTTACATGGACCCTAATATTCCATTAATAATTGGAATAATAGCCCAATCAGAATAAAAATGCCTCCTGTAACCACCTCAATCAGAAGAGACTGGCCCAATCCGGCCCAATCGGATGGAATTTTCAATCAGGTTGAGAGGTGTGGTGTAAACCTCCTATTGAACCTAATCCATTCAATAGGAAAATATTAGCGCCAATAACCGGATAAATGCTTAATCCAATCGTTTCTCTGGTTGGAATAAATAAATATTTTCTGCGCATGTTTGCCCTACATGGGGTAACATTAGGTGACGTGACAGTACTCCTCAAGACCCAAACCAAGTTCCTGTGTCCTGTAGTGAAAAACACATTGAAAACATTTGACTATTTGTGAATTTACTTTTGCACTGACCATTGCTAATACTTTAAAATTTGAAGAAGAGGCAAAAAAGACATAATGCTAAACTTTTGTAAATGACATTGTTTAACAAGTAGGAAAATGGTTTAGTGAAAAAAAAATTCTGTCACAAAACAAAACTTTTTTTTCTTTTTCAGCTCAAGCATTGGTTGGCGATCTGATTAAAAAAATAAAAAAAACAGAATTCCCTCATTCATCCTCACGTCCGGTGTTTGGAGTTCCTGTGTGCCACCAGTGGTCGGACAGAGACGGAGTGCCACAGGCTCCAACTTCTCTCAGCAGCCTCTCTTCTCCTCATGCATTTACTACCCAAGGCCTTTGTTATCAACAGTAGCTTCAAGCACTTTGATTTCAAAGTTATTCCAATTAACATTTTGAAACCATTCTACAGCTTCACTCAGCTCATAAGATAGGAGCTGAAGATTTACTGTTATTTGCCCATGGACATCATTTTGGTCTATATACACTATTTTAATTAATCATAACTCAAGTTATGATTTTGTATAGTTTGTGATGTGACTGTTATCTCCTGAAAGGGAAAGACACTAAAATTTAAACCAAAACAATCACATTTCCCTGTGTATTACTATACAGGGGACCCAAATATTTAAAGTTTTTAAACTTATTTTTAGGCCTGTGATTATTTATGATTACGTTATTATTGGAAGGAAGTTTCTATTCTTGCCACTCTGTTGGCAGAGAGGCTTATCTGTGTCAGTGCCTTATCAAGGGAGACACTACATATTTCTTACAGTCCGTACAGGAAGAAATAAAATAAACTGTGTTGACTCAGGAACCCACTAAATCAAACCACAGTTTGTGAATGGGAATCTCTTGGTTTTGACCCAGCCCTTTGATATTCAAGTCAAAGAGCTAGAGGTCATCAGTGCATCAAGGTCAAGCTCCTTGGCAAAGAGAAAACAGGCCTAACATAATGCTTTTGTGTCACATTGTGTTACAGAAAAGGGAATAATGCATGCATCGCTCCAAAGCTTTAAAATAACTGAGGCAGGCACCATTCGCCTCTTGTGTTTTGAAAGGCCAGACTCACAAGCAGGCCTTAAATCTCAAAGAAAGATTAAGGCTGAATGTGGTCAGTGCCTGGCTGCTCACTGAAGGTGAAGCTAAACAAATGGTGTAACTGTTACAGACAGTTTTGTATTATTGTTGTGTGACTTTTACTTTCTGAATTTTTGTCTGTTCAGTGCTTCTGAGGAGTATCTGTGGCTTTTCCTCCAAAGAGACAGCGAGAAAGCAAGAGAGAGAGAGAGAAAGAGAGAGAGAGAGAGAGAGAGAAAGAGAGAGAGGGTGTGTATTGGGATTTTGTTGCCAACCATATAGTATGCTGTTAGTGTGCAGTACATGGAGGAGGCCTCTTTCACTGTACTGCATATTATCTAGTATGTTAAATCCATGAAAACAACTCTGATATTTTCATTTGAAACATATCTTGTGATGTTCCTCTTTTTTTCATCACCATAGAAGTGCCAACATGGTCCTTTAGGAATGTTTTTGATTATCTTCCTCTGTTTCTCTATTTTTTTATTTATTGGAATGAAGCTGAAGTTGAATTTTAACCTTGAATCATAACAGAACACCCTTACTGAAAGGAATAAAGCCACAAAGAAAAAAACAAATATATGTGGAATATATAAGAAGATATAAAAATATATAAATATATTCTTTTGTTATATCTAATCTTGTATTTATCAAATTGTTTATAACAAAACGTGAATGTAAAGTATTTTAAACGTACCTGTCCACTGTCATACCATGGTGTTTGATGTATAGCTAAGATTAACTATTTAGAAAAAATATTCTTCAGTGTAATTCTGGGCTACCTTGTCACATATGAATGTGAACAACTACACCCTGGCTTTCCTGGACTATGTTTACAAAAATACTGTGTACAATACCAATGTCCTATTGAACGTGAGTGACAACTATCTATGAAGAAGTCTGAAGTATTCACACTATGATAATAAAGAATTTCTTCTACACATACTTGAACGCCATGTGTTGTGATTTAATGTCAGTTTTCAGAGACTAAGTAATTTAAGACTTGATTTTGAGAATACCTTTTGTTGAAGCACTGTCATTGCTTTGATGAGTAAAACATTAAAGGGAACTCCACCAATTCGCACATCAAAGTCTGTAAAGTAGTACTTGGGGAGTATTGCATATGTGGAAAATGTTGCATAATGTCTTTTGTGGCTCCAAAGGGAGCTGCAAAATGCCTGATAAATTGCTTCAAGTGATGCCACATGAGGCAGTGTCAGTGGGGACTGAAGACTACAAGTCTGAAAAGAGGGGTGGGGGAGCTAGAAGTGTGGACTTCAAAAGAAGTGACGTTACCAGACCCCTGTAGCCCAGTCCTCATCTCTGCTTGGTTATTGGCTCAAGGCTGCATTAGCTGCTACTAGCATAACACACCCAAATTTGAACAGTGGATTCAACATCGTGGAAAATGTAGGTGCAAGGTTTTGACAAGGAAGAAGGATTTGAGGAATTAAAAATATATCTTTGATTCTGCTGCATTGATTTTGATTCTTTTTTACTGTCAATTCTGAGTCTGACAATGTTATAGGAGTGCAATGCTAAATCAATGGAGTACTTTTTTAACAGTACTCATTGTAGACTATAGTTAATAAAAAATGGCAAAACTATCTTTCAAAAACAATAGCACAAACAATTGCCAATATACTAATAACTGACTGATCAGTAATGTAAAATAAAATTTAGCTTCAGCCCTTGACAGGTGCTATTTTTACAACAACTTTTTGCCTCTTTTTGTTGTTTTGATGCTTTGTAGTGCAGGGTCCCTGTAACAGGAACTTGACTAACTGTTTTGTTTTACTGCTGACTTAGGGCTTCTCATAGTGGCTGACTGTGCCTTTCCACTGTCTCT
Organism: Thunnus thynnus; assembly: GCF_963924715.1. Classification (NCBI taxonomy): domain Eukaryota; kingdom Metazoa; phylum Chordata; class Actinopteri; order Scombriformes; family Scombridae; genus Thunnus; species Thunnus thynnus. Next base: position 29,000,949 of record NC_089517.1, on the reverse strand, counting down.
CCTTTTGTTAGCCTGCAGTACCACCCACATGAGGGCCTTCAGTGTCCATTCTTTGTGCCTTTTCTGGCTAAGCTACTATTGTCCATGATCCTCTGCTGTACACGTTTCCACGTTTATCAATTACTCTTGAAGAAATACTTTTCAAAATGCTATAATGTATATATTATTACATATTAAATGAAGAATTGTGCAAAAACAAATATGAAAAGTGGAAGGCTAAAATGGATAGGAAACAGTCTTAAAGCCCAAAAGTAAAAAACATTGATATTGACTTTTCAAGAAAGAAAAAACTTGAATTAAGAAATATCTGAAGATTGATGCAAATAGGGCTTCCTTATTTTTGTAATTGTGACTTTTGAATAGTGGACACTTGGATCACTAAATGTTTCAACATATCCTCATAATGAAACAACAATATAGGTCTAAAATTCAGCCAGCAAAAAACGACCTATAGTTACGTTTACACCATCTAGCGACCGTAGTTATGCATTCCAGAACAACTTATAGGACCATAATATGCCGCTTTCTGAAATCGTTACAAATCACTGTTAAAAAATTATGTTTTATGGTGTGACAATGCTGTGGTTAAGGTCTGGTTATAGGTTTAGGCACAAAAACCACTTGGGTAGGGTTAGGGAAAGATCATGCCGAAGACACCTCATGCACTTGGAATTTATCCAAAGGTAATGTAATAATCTTTAAATTAATATTGTACTTGAGTGCTGGCTAGTTCTCTTAATATTCCAGCTAATGTTACCACTACTTTTTGTTTGTTGCTAATTCCTAGTTTTATCAACAGTTTACACTAGGGGTGGTTGGGTGATTGCTGTTCCTGGTGGCATTCAGTCCTGACATTTAGACCAGAGTAATTCTTTGTTAAAAAAGAAGAGTTAAAGAATAAGGCTATGATTTTTTATATTGCTCTTATTGTCAACAAATCTCATGTTGGATCCAAACCAACAATTAAACCATCCTACTTACAGGTATTCTGTGCATATCCAAAGTCATGATATAATTTATTCCTCTGTGCCATAGACCTCTGTTGTTGTCCCAAAATTATTAAATGTGTGGAGGGTAGCCAACCAGGCTGCCACAGGGACGTCTATGGCCAGTGTTCTGCTGCTGGGCTTGTTCGAGATAGAAACACTGATCCAGAGCAACTTGAGGGGTCAGTATTGTGTGTGGCACCTGACCAGTCACCAGACTCCTGAGAGGACAGACCTTGAAAAGGAGGCCGTCATGTCCAATAGATAGAACCTTATGAACGGACAAGGTGTAGACCAAGACACTGCCATGCATATGTCCTCAACACTTACCTCACTGAATAAGGTAATCGTTGCTGCTACACCACATGTGGAATGCGCTCAGACCACAGTGGGAGGGTCCTTATCCGCCTGCATGTAGGCTTGGGGACTAGTTAGGCACTTCTTGGATAGGGCTTTACCGGACACTGCCTCTCCATAACACACAAACAGCTGTTCAGTGTACCGGAAGGGGGCTGTGTGTTCAACATAACAACATACAACAGAATGGCAAAGCACATACTGGACACAATAGATGCAATTTTGCCCAACTGACGTCCCCATAGGGTGGAGGACAAAATGCCTCTAGCTGAATAGTTCTCGACCTAAATTAACTGTTTCACCCCAGCAAACAGCTGGGGTGATCCGACAGGGCGCACAATTCACTCACTGTTTTAGCTGAGGTCAGCACAAGCAGCAAAGCTGTCTTGAATGAAAACACCTTCAAAGAAGAGCGTTCCAGGGGCTCATAGGAATCACTCACTAAGGCCATGAGCACCAACGGTAGTTCCCACTGGGGGGCGGAGACATGCATCACTGGGCGTTGTGTCCTAACCCCCTGTAAAAAACATTTCACAAGGGGTTAAGCAAAGACAGGTCTATCGCCAAAGCCCTCATGACAGGAGGGAATCACTGCTGCATACACCTCAATAGTGGCATGAGACCCTTTTCTACCAGATACTTTAGAAAGGAGAGAACCTGTCCCACTACACATGACAGGGGATCTAATCTCCTTTTTCTTACGTCAGCATTGGAATCCCAACCACTTTGCTCTGTAGCAAGCAATGGTGGATCCTGCTTTCGCCATCTGCATGGTCTGTACAACTTGTACAGACAGTCCAGCCCGCATCAGCCTGTCCCTGTCAGGAGCCAAGCCTGGAGAGGTTGGCCCAGCATGGACAGCACGCCTATCAAGCCCACTTCCTGAGACAGAGTCAGCTACACTTGGGGAATGGACCGGGGCTGGGCCGCCAACATCTGGGTCATCTCTGCATACCACGGCACCGAGCAGCAGTCCGGGGTTATCAGGATGACTGACAGCCACTCTCGTCTCACTCTCTCCAGCAGAGAAGGAATGAGACGAAGAGGAGAAAAGGCATAAAGCAGCCTTCTTGGGGGGGAACATCAGGACAGCCTGCCTCTGTGTGGCCTTGCACTCTCCCCTGACTGATGACTGCATTTTCAGTGGCTCCTTCCAGGATGCTTCTACACACTGCCAAATGTCGGGAGAGGAGGTGAAACAAAGGCAGGTAAAAGCCTTCACGAAGCCGGCTGACTGGTGTGGGTGGGATGGGGGGCAGTGAGAGCCCTACATGTTCCGCTGCCATGGCCAAAGCGTCTGGCGATGGTGCAGAAGAGGACTGGACGAAGCAGGGAACTCATCTTCACCACGGAGATCAATCACAAGCTCCAGTTCACTCTTGTCGCGGCAGAGTGAGATGTCACACAGCCAAAAATGGTCCCACCATTGCCAGTGTTGAGTCAAAGAAAGTCCCTGGCAGTGCACACAGGGCAGAGGCTGCATCATGTCACTCTCTTCATGGTCCTGTCCAACACACTTAAAGCAGAAGAGATGCTCAGCGGCAGCATAGCTTGGTACAGCAACTCCATCCGTGGAGAAGTAAGATCAGTGAGCTGATTTTGCCACTGAAGTGAGAAGGACGAGAGCTGCAGTGAGACACTGCCTTTTCTACTGTGTAAGACACACTTGTGTCACTTATGTATGGGATGGTTTGGGTTAAAATGATCACTTGAAACGTGCTTTATACTTCCTTAGAGTTACACAACCTTCATCGTCATGGCAACAGTAAACACCAAGACATTATGTTTTTGTTTTTTTTAAATGTCCAGACTCACGGTTGGAAACTGGAATCGAACAATGGTCTCCTGCAGCAGAGTCCACTTTTTGCTATCTAACCATCTAGCTTTCCACCCAACCCGCCTTCTCCTAATAAGGTGTAAACATAACTATAGGTCGTATTTGCTGGCCTGAATTTTAAACCCATACTGTAATTTTTCTTGTGAGGATGGGCTGAAATGTTTTTATGTAATACTCCTTTAAGAAATATTCTTTGCCAAAGGGATATTGTTGGCACATACAGTCAATTGTGCAGGAAGCTTTTAAGCTTTCTGACATCAGAGCATTTGTAGCAAGTTCTTGACCTGGCTTTGACTTCTGTGTAAAGTACAGACACAAAGGGGGTTAATGTAAACTTGCTCCTACTCAACACACAACTTAAATTAAAAGCCAGAGAAAAGCCAATACAATGTTAACTCCATCACGTGTGCATAACGCAGGGCTGTAGTCATGACCCCTTCAGTCCATGAAAAGACTAAGATGCAGCTCAGACGAGTTTAATTCTTTCCACTTTCATCTATAGACTGGGTGCTGAAGGTGGTGCATATGATTGTAGACTGGTTAGTAGGGACGTGCGGAGATCCAGGTATTTGATTTGTATCTCTATTTGTTGAGGCAGCAAAATTATTTATATTTGTATTCGAATAAAAGTGGAAAAAGGTGTAAAAATCCATTTTTTGTCTTTATTTCACTTTTAATTTTAGGATATTAAAGCATTAAAATAAGTGTTTATGAATAAACTATCTTACAAAGAAGGTCCCCACACCAGGTCTCAAAGTCAGGTCTCCTAGATCACAGACAATTGCAATGCACAGACAGACCTCTACTTTATATATTTTATACACCCACAACACAGACACAGCACAGTGTGTAACATGTAGAGAAGAACTTCAAAGGCGATTCTTGCTTTGCACTTTTATTTTACTGCCTATTTTTTACTACCCAACTTTGTGGAAAGGAGAAGGGGAGCAACAGATTATGAAGAGTCCCTTGGGAGCACTTTGCTTGTGTCAGTAGCTCAGCTTTATTGCAGTTGGAGCAGAGCAGGTGAGGGGTTCAGTGTTATAAAAGCAAGTTGGAGAATGGGGTTTCTTAGCAGAGCAGGCAGGCGATGAGTTGAGGGTCCAAACCAGAGACAGGTGATGAAGATGAAGCTGTTCATGGCTGGCGACTGAGGCAGACGAGTGTGAACCACATGGTAGACTGAAAGATCTGGCAGAGTCTAAATGGATGAGCCAGGGTTTTATGCTGCAGTGGCTTGTTAATTTGATTAGGTGATCAGCTGCAGGTGCACTGGTTGACGAGTGAGAGAGGGAAACCAGGTTGCCACACCCAGCATACACACACAAACACAGAGACAAACTGGGGACAAACCCGCACACAAGGGAGGGAAAAAACAGAGGAGAACACAGGGAATATGGGAGACCTAACCCAACTAGAAGGGAGCGTTCCCACAACGTTGGCTAACATTACCTACAAGTTCTAATAATGTTTTAAAGAAAACATTTTAATGTAATGTTCACGAATGTTTTAAGGATGTTTATCATTTCAAATAATGTCCCTATAGGTTAAATGACATAACGTTTTAACTGCTCTACTGAGGATGTTTTGAGGACGTTGTTGAGGTAACATATTATAGAATGGTCTTTTATAAAACATTCCCACAATGTTGCTTGATAACAAAAGAAGAACATTCTCACTGCAACATTCACAAAATGTTTTAAGAATGTTAGGGCATAATGTTCTAACAATGTTATCACTAAACGTTTTAAGAAGGTTGTCAACAAACATTTTAGGATGTTTTTAGAGAACATTATCCTAAAACATTTTGAGAACCAAAACAAAACTTCCCATTAAAAACGTTTTAAGGAACGTTTGGGCATAATGTTCGAACAATATTATAAATAAACATTTTTAGGATATTTTAAGAGAATGTTCCAGGAACCAAAAGAAAACTTCCAGCTGAAAACACTACTTGAACATTATATGTAACATTCTAAGAATGTTTTTAGAACAAAAAATTTCCAGCTGGGTAAAAATTAGCCCTGTGAATTGCGATCTGTCTGGCCAAATGTGAGTTGGGATACACTCCTAGAGTAGCGTTGGGTATTGTACCTCAATATTTTTTGGATACATAAGCCATCAAACTGAAGAAGGAGACCTTTCAGGCTTGGTTGAAGATGGGCTGTAGCTTCGGTAGTTACCATAGCTACAATTGAGTGTGGGAGGAGTTCGGGGAGGCCATGTAGAAGAACTGTCTGTTAGTCAGACAAACTCAGACAAACTTTCCGATGACTCAAGAGTGGGCTTAGCCCAGACTGTTGCTTAATGCCTACTGGGAATTCTTGAACCTGACCAATGTAGCCTTCTGTGGAGGAAGCAGTATTGGGAGATTTAACGGGAGCCTTACCCATTTCCTTTGCAGAGGTCACAGATTGGATATTGCTGAGCTGTCTTGGGTAACACACCTTTCAACGTCACCTGAATGTCAGGGACGGTGCCTGTAGTGTGATAGATGGGGTGGCTTATATATCCCATCTGGTCTGGGAGCATCCTGGGATCCACCAAGAGGACCTGGAGGATACAGCTGGGGAGAAGAAAGTCTGGGCTTCCTTGCTTAGCCTGCTGCTGCAACCCGTACCCAGATAATCTTGAATTATTAATCTTACAGTAAAACTGCAATTGCAGAGATCTTGAACAATCACTCTGACTACACACAGCAAATGTCACTTGTCACAATGCATTTTCCAATATCTAAAATATAATTATAGATGGTCACATGAAACCATTTATATGTTAAAGCTGCTTATCATATCTTGTTAGCTACTGTTACCTTCAAGGCAACATCACAGGAGCAGAGAGAAGACTGGGCCAAAAAAAAGGCTAGTCTTAGCCAAGACCTAAGGAGATTTAAGACTTAATCGGCAAGACCAATGGCCAGATTGAGATAGATATGTTCAAGTAATGAAAGCCACATAATTGAGAAGTCTGAGTAAAAAAGAGAGAGGGAGCGGGAGTTATGTACATCAGCCCTGCCATAGCAGTAAGAAAAATGAGTAGCTGCAGAGGGTTAACAAATTTTTTTAGTGATATTAGGTTATTAGAAAAGGCAAGCAGATTTTCAGGAGACCCAGAGTGGGCATAACACTACAATAGACAATAAAAGCAATCACTAAGAGAAAAATGAAAAAAGTAATGGAGTAACAATGAAACAAGAGAGTTATTAGTTTCAGAAAATGGAATAAAAACTTTGAAAAACAATCAGTTGGACAGTGAAAAATGAAAAATACAATTAAAGAGTAATTTAACACCGGACTGAATAGTACTGTTTCACTACCCTCTCTGGTTGAAAGTTTCAAGTCTGTTTCACCTCTAATCACAAACGGCATCACTGACGGATGTGGCTGAGTGTGGTTAGAGGGGTGGTCTGTTGTTGTACATCAATTCAGTAGAGTGAGAAGTTAAATTGCTGGAGGTTAGCAAAAACAAACATATCAGAAGGTGTTAAGTTGCTTTTTAGAAACACTGAATATAGTATGTGCAAAATTAATCAGTTTCTCATTTCAATTCAAACTGTTTAGCAGAACTAATAGTATTAGTGAAGACTCGTGAAATTTCTACATGTAGGAATGGCTTACTTCTGAAAAATCATTACACCAGTAGTTATTAAGACCCATTGTTACATGAGATACTGGGCTCCACACTGGGCATAAAGGTTGACTATGAAAATTAATTCCATCCATTAAATGTGCAAAAAAGATTTTGAAGTTTAGATATCTTATGATGGTGTTAATCCTTTGTTCTCACACGTTTTGTTTTTGATATGCTATTAATAAACAGAAAAATGTGGTTGACTACTTTGACTATTAGACTCAAGTGAGCTTGCTATGAATTCCTGAGGGGGCCATCAAATTGTCTCCAAGTTCAGTGCAATGCAGTAGGCCATTTCACTAAATTGAATATGGATATTAAGCGGCTAGGGCAGTTTATTGAGACAAGATATTTACAAACTGGAACTAACATAACTTCACTGGGCAAGAAGATAACCACCTAATTTGATAATAAACTTTGAATGAATGAATAAATAAATGAAAACTTTATTGATCCCTACAGGGGAAATTGACTTGTTAAAGCAGCTCAAAGAAGAAGAAAAAGAGTGAGCGAATGAAAACTAAAAACTATAAAACTATAAACTATAAAAACCATATGCACTATATACACCTATCACATATACAGATATGACCTGTGGTGGTAATACACATATGGTGTGTAGCATTGTACCAAAATATTGCTCTGGAAATTGGATAATTGCACAAAAAAACGGTCTTATTGCACAAGGGTGAGATATAATATGATGATAAATAAATGACAAAATGATAGATTAATAAAAAAAAATATATTGCCTGAGATGTATTGAACCATAGCTGATAATCGCTCTAACTTCATGTCTTTGATCTGTTCTTTTGAAGAAGGGCTTGATTTGTCTGACTTTTCCATCTCATTTCATCTCTACCCTGCTTCTCAATGCCCCCAGTTCTACCTTAATGTAGCAAAAAGGTCAAAACCACAAACTTTCATCAAATTTGTTTAGCCAATAAAAGTCAAGCCGGACCACCATAGACTGCCTCTTAATTGGCAGCTCTGTGCAGCACTAATGTGATTGGGGCAAAGGAGAGCCATTTTTTAATGCGCCTCTTTAGACTGAGGACTTGTTCTATACTCATAATCCAATTGCCAGGGAATAATCCATGTGACTGAGCAGAAAAATCCTTTTGTGTTTTACAGGGACCCTTGATGGAGAGAATCCCGGCACAAGGAGAGCAGTGAAGGTGCTGTTATGGAAAGATTAGCTATAAGATCCTCAGTGGCAAATGTTACAGAGGATTATACCTGAAGTTTACTTCTTGTAACTACAGTGAAAGACCATTGTTTTCATCTTATGCTGAGAGGGTCCTTATGTAATGCCATCATTATGAGTAGTACAGTTACAGAAGTGTGTTAGATTTCAGATCTATACTAATCTATAAGGACTAGTTATTAATGTCAACTCTCTGATTGCGTCCCATGGGATCTGTCTACTGTATATACAGTGCAGTGTGAGCCCTTGTCTTCGTTTGCTCATCTGTGATGTTTACATCAAGCTGTATACATCACAGATGTATGAATCATTCCTGACTTGTTGACTGATGAAGTGTTAGGGTGAGGGTTACTTTGGGCGGGCTAAACAGAGAATGCTCGACATCAGTGCTACTCTCTGGTTCAAAAATATTCTTTGTATTTTCATGGAAATATGAAGGAAACTCAGTGAGCAGTGAGCATTTCCACCATGACGTCCAACTGTGACAACAATCATCTTTCAATGCTAAAAGTTTTACAAAAATATTTTCTGTTGCTAAAGCGTGTCACTGATTTTCTGTTTTGATGAATGGAATGCCCTATTGAGTGTTTTCCACATGAGTGTGCCATATTGAATTATTGTATTAAATCAATTATGTTGAAATTTGTTTTTTGCAGCACGTCTAATATCTCCTGTAGTTAAGGTGGGGGACTTTCCACTGTGTTTTCACTGGGGTCTCTGAAGGCTTGGTAGTGTGTAACCCTATGACTAACATCAGAGCAGCTGTGGGCATGATGGCCAGCATTCCTCACTGGCAGGAAACTCCTCTCCTCCCATGGGCACACCCTCGGGATGATGTATTTCCTGTTTATTTCTTGGGCCACCTCTACCACTGTAAATAACATGGAAGACCTGGATCAAGTCCAAATGCAAAGTCTATGTGACCCATTCTTCCACATATTTCAGTCCATCCTTATTTATCCACAGTAGCAAAGATTTCCACAAAATGTAGTGCCTGTTTCCTGTCTCCCAAGCGAAAGTAGACATGAATCTAGTAGACGCCAAATTCTGATTCCCACATAAGATATGGTTTCATATGACCACAGCTTTTCAGAGCTCCTGTTAAGCGCTTCTGACCCAGGTCATGAATTTAACCTAGACACTGAAGCTTAAATGAGTTCATCTCTAGGGAACACAAACATGTGCACCTTTCAGTTATTGTAGGAACATGTTGTAGGGTTTCTGTAAGCCAGAGTCCATGACCCTTCCACTCATAGATCACATGTCAAGTTAAAGACATTCAAAATCTATTCTTTATGATTTAGGTCTTCCCACAGTGAACACAAGTAGTGTTTTGCTAGTCACACATTAATAAACTACACTTCTCTGCATCACTTCATATCAACATCTTAGTCTGTCACACTGCGGAACAGCATTTATATATAAATATTGTTTGATTGATTTTGGTTTCGACAGTTTACATTTTTGTACTACTTTAACAATATTGTTTCCGTTTAGCAGCTCCATCCAGTGTTCTGAAAGCTACCACATTTATGTGTAAGGCCTGTAGTATGTAAGCTTGGGAAGGAACACGCACACATATTTCCATTGCAGACCACAAAAATCTGATATAAATCCTTCTGGGAGGGTCACCATGAGGTCCACATTTAAAAATAGAGGACTGTTCTACAAATTATCCATTTAAAAAATTGTGTTTAGACCGTAAGCTTGAAAATCACTTACACATAGCTGCATGTTTAAATACCAGCCTGCACACAGACAGTAACAAATACGGTCCAGAAAAAAAGAAAATTCTTCACACTATGTATTCCATGACATTTCAAGGTTTGATATCATTGGTTGAAATTTAATTAAACCTTGATTTTATGATCTGAAAACATTCTTGTTCTTGCTTTGTGTCTCTCATGGTGCAGCTATTATAATCCATGTCATCACTGAAATTCATGCAATAACTGCATGTAATAAATTCACTGGTGATTGGCCATGTAGGCATGATGTGCAAAATTCTGAGCAAAATGTTTCCTATTGACACTTAAAACATTTGTGTTTATTCAATTATAAAAAACAATTAAATAAAAACAAAACAGATGAATGAGATTGAGTTATGCTGACCCCAAATTTCAGTTCACATCCACTCTTATCTCTAAAGTATGAGTATCAACAGGAACCTTTCTGAATATATCTGCTTTGCTTTGACATATAGAAACTAAAATGAATCAAATCAGAACCAGATCCAGCTGGACTTAACTGGAAAATAAAGACATGGAGAAAAAGCATGCATAAAATGCAATAACTTATTAATGTAAAATGTATGGCATGTATGTTTCATTATTCACTATTTGTTTATGTGTATGTATTAAAGTTTAATATTTGTGTGCCAAGAGTGTACACATGTGCATTCATTTAAGGGCACGTGTGAGCGTGCATGCCTATGTGCCAAACACAGTTTCCCTCTTTATTTAGAGTTAGTTTAATATGGTTTACATTTGGAAGGTCCTTATGAGCACTTTTACACCGGTGATAATCATTGGCGGTTCTGGCTCATTTAAACTACAGGCCAGACTGGGGCCAGTTGTTCTTTTAAAGGGGCAGCCAAATCCAACCCTGAAACTAAGTGATGAACTGAATGTTCATTACAGTAGCACCTATAAGCATGAGAAAAATAGTAAGGAAGCTAAGTGAGATGGGTGAGTCTTCTTCTAAAAATAAGAAATAAAGTGTGACATACACACAAGGAGGTAAGAATTCAAAAATACAACTACCAGACTTTCAGTTAAAAAAAAAAAGTCATAAATCACACATGACCCCACATGTGTTTTGATTCCTAATACATTCCAAATTTACTGAAAGCTTCAGCGGGCCCTGTAATGTGTCTGTGTGTCTACAGCACACAATGACAAACACCTTGAGCCCTTCAATACAACCACTGACCATCCAGAGAGTGAGAGAGAGGCCGGTGCAGTTTATTTAGTTTATTCTGAAACAATGCTAGGATTTTGGATTAGTATGATAAATTCAATGTTGGTTTTGTTTTCTTTACTGTCATAGTAAAAAGATAAAATAATGTAGTCCTATATTCTTCAACCTCATATTATCTTCAAATCCCATGAGACTACATGTAACTCTGCATGTGACAGTTAAAAAAGTGAAACCCAAACAAACCTAAACAAACTCTTTAGTTGGGTTAGTGAACTAAACCAGAGCAAAAGCACGATTGGACTTTAGTCAGGTGGGCAAAAACATCTCCAGTAGGACACTAATATTGCTTTATGCCAGCTAGATTGTGTAAATATGGGCAATTAGCCATAACCACTTGATAACCCGATGATATACAGTATCATGGCTGTGTTTGTTTTGGAGTGTTTCTCCCCTTTGATGGTAAAAATTTCTTAATGCATCTTTATGGAAAATAAAATGTTGGGGAGACCAATTTGGTAGGCTTTGTCTAGTGGAGTGGTAGACATACCCTACCATGGACTTGTCTTTAAACGGCTTGTCTATAAGTTGAACTCTTTGAACCTGGACAAAGCATACATTTTGTGTGGAAAGGGAAAAGTGGGTTGGAAAGGATGATGGTGAGTGAAAGGGACTTGCAGATGTTGTAGAAAGTGATTTAAAAATGGCAACATTTGAATCTACATTGGACCTTGTGAGTCCATATACTGAGGCCTCTTCAATAGAAACAAAAAGACACCTACTCACATTATTGAATACCAAATTCAATAATAGTCAGCTCCAACATCTTCAGTGAGTGCAGGCAGTTAACCAACATCAACTTTCACTTTGTAAGCTAACCAAGACAGAGTTGCTATAATTTGGATGAAAAGATATGGAACCTACTCACAAATGGAAGAGAGGCTTGGTGTTTATAACTTCACATTGTTGGCCAACGTTTTTGTTTACATTATGCAATGCTGAAAAGTACAGAGGTTAGATGACGTGCAATGGCTATCTACAAAGGCAAAGCAGAGCAGGATAGGGAAAACACAAACATGTCCTGTGACTGAGGAGAGAATGTTTGTTTTCACCTGACCCAAGGTTAATGTCCCCACCTCTTTGGATCTCTGGTTCTTCGTTCTCTCAGTTTTCTTCCACTTTATTCCACACTCTCATTTTCTCTGGTTCTTCCACACTCTCATTTTCTCTCCCCCCTTCTCTCTGTATCTCTTTTACTCTCTCATTTGTAATCCTGTTTGAGCTGGTTCCTAGTCTGCAATCTGTCACAGAAGGAGTATGGTCCTGATGTTATCAAGTACATCAGCAGTAGATTTCCTGGGAGGATGGTGTGTGTGTGTGTGTGTGTGTGTGTGTGTGTGTGTGTGTGTGTGTGTTTGTGTGTGTGTGTGTGTGTGTGTGTGTGTGTGTGTGTGTGTGTGTGTGTGTGTGTGTGTGTGTGTCCTTGTGGACACCACTCTAAGCTTTTGTATGATACACCAAAGAAGAAAGAAAGTTGTTATGGCAGATTTGGAATGCTATTACTTTAATAAAGCATGCAATTTATCATCTAGACTACAAAAATACACTGTATACTGTAGGAAAATAGTGGAAAAATAAACCCTGTTAAAGACAACATAAAAAAATAACTGGCAAAAAAAAAAAAAAAATTACCACTAATATTACTAGATATTTTTAGAAGAGATTTGACATTGGTTCTCTTTTGCAGGTATGGCTTATGCTACAATAGGTTTTCCACATCACAGTCAGTGATCCTCCTTTGCCATTGTATCTCTGTGATAAGACACAGCATGTGCATTAAATGTGTGAGGAGAGACAAGACAAGGGCTAAGACAAAGTCATCTGAGCTGTTTTCTTATCAGATACATTTATAGTCTGAGCCAGAGCATCTGGTGTGGGAGCTGCAGTTCACAGAAGTTATAGAGGGATTGAGTGGCATACAGAGGGAATTAGAGATAACCTGAAGGGTATAGAGCAGGTTTTTGACAGGATGATTCATAACAAAGTGGAAACTATATAAGGCTAGGGGTAAATGCCCTGATTAACCCTCTTGGCCCTTTGCATTGGCTGCTTTTGGGGTGCAAAGAGCTGTGCATCCACAGTGTCTAACAAGAGTGGGTTCATTTGTCATGTCTTGTCAATTCTTGATCACATATGATCAAGGTTGTACTGAAGTTCAAACGATGAAGATGTTGTGATATAACGATAGGATTAGATTTCTTGCATAATAATTGAAAAAAAAGTAAATGTATGTTGAACCAACTTCAACGATTTCTTCATCTAAACCATCAACCTGTCTCTTAGATGTCATCCCAACTAGGCTGCTTAAGGAAGTCTTACCCTTAGTTAGCACTTCTTTACTAGATATGATCAATCTGTAGTAACAGGCTATGTACCACAGTCCTTTAAAGTAGCTGTAATTAAACCTCTTCTTAAAAAGCATATTCTTGATTCAGGTGTTTAGGTAAACTTAGCCCTATATCTAACCTTCCCTTCCCTCTTCCCTCTTCTTTCTAAGATCCCTGAGAAAGCAGTCGCCAATCAGTTGTGTGACTTTCTACATAACAATAGCTTATTTGAGGATTTTCAGTCAGGATTTAGAGTGCATCATAGCACAGAGACAGCACTGGTGAAAGTTACAAATGACCTTTTAATTGCATCGGACAAAGGACTTCTCTCTGTACTGTCCAATATGGCCTAAATATCCTAAATCAAATGCGGGCCTTTTTTTTGGTAAAGATGCAGTGTTCTCAGGCATGTGTATTTTGGATGTGGGCCAGTTCTGGTTTATCTGGTTTGTTCTTGGTTGACATACGGCTTGCTTGTGGCCCAGATTTGGGAAACAGGAGTGGAACAGCCCAAGTGCCATCATTCTATGCGGTATATGAGCCAGATGAAAGTGCCGAAAGTTTCGGGTGTGGGCCAGATCTGGGCCACAGCAATTTTGCTATCTGGGGTGGTCCTGCTTGACACCCACGTCTGCTATTATATTATTGCTATTAGTCATATTTCTATTATTATTATTATCATTATTATATTTGTTATTGCGCTTCTCTGTGTCTCTCTCTCCCCTCTCCCTCTCTTTCTTTCTCTGTCAATCTTTCCGCTGTCGCTGAGTGCTTGCTCATGGGGGAATGTTGGGTCTCTGTAAAATAAATAATACTGTCTATTCCTGCTCCATGTGAAAAGTGCCCTGAGATAACTTGTGTGACTGTGATTTGTCACTAGATAAATAAAATTGAATTGAATTGAATTGAATTGAATTGAATTGAATATTATGAAACCCAAAATGACCTTGAAAGCAAAACTTACAGTGAAAATATAAATTCCCTATTCTCTGTTTGTCTTAGCATTCCTATGATGTACAAATATTGAAATAATCACATAAAGTCAACAGATATGTGACAATCAATAAATGTGAAATTGGGGGATTCCAAACTTGTTCAAAGCCCCAACAGGCCCTGTCCATGGTACTGACTGTCTGTGTAGAGAAGAAGGCCACTGTCCTTCAAAATAATGGCTTTATTGATATAGCACCTTTGAAAAACAAGTTACAAAGTGCTTCACGGTATAAAAGAATAAAATGTTAATAAAATCCAAAACATGAGACCTAAAAACAATTGATAATAGTTAATCAAAGTCATTCATAGTGAAGTCAGTAGTAGTGGTTAGCCTCCAATAACCACGTCATTTAATTTTCCACTGGATATGAGTTCATCTACCACAAAGGACTCTGCTGATATTTTTGGCTGGGTGTCCAACTCTCTTGTTCACAAGTGACGCAGTCCTCTTTCTTCATCCAGGCACAGGCCCAGTTTCACATCCATGAGTAGCTATTGTAGGTCTTCTATCAGCTTCTGTTCTCAGTCAGTCTTGTACAGTTGTTTTTCAACATAATTCCTCAAACCCATTCTTCATTGCTTCTGTCTAAAAGTGTTTCAAAAGTACAGCCACAAAGATGATTAGCAATACTGGAAACTTTTCTAACTCTCTTGGTTGTTTCATTAAAATAGGTTTAATTTGTATGGCTGCAACAACAAGATACAAATACAATGAATGTATTTGAAAAATGATTTAATCATTTAATTAGAATGTCAGTAGCTGTAATGTTACTGTTGGGGAAGCTGGTCGCCCTTTGCTTTCTGAGTGATAATGCCATAGCTGATTGACATTTAGGCCAACAGCTGGTCTATCTGGGTCGCTTAAATTTTGTTGGTGGCTGATCAACACAATGTCCAGATTATCAGCCTGTCTCATGTGTCAATGTGCTATGTACAATAAGTGAATGTTGCAGTGTTTTACAGAAGATTGTTGTTTTTTTCCATCGTTTTGAGGTGATATATACTAGTCTATGAGTGTGTTCCGGTAAATATGTGCATCTTTTTTATTTTACATGCTTGATCACGTCAAAATTAATCTCAGCTCCCGAATGGACTATTTTTATAAGCATCTTGTTTGGCAGAAACAAGTTCTTCTCCTGGTGCAAACATCTCATAGAGTGACACAGACAGAAAGTTTCCCTTAGTTTAGCCATAGATACTGGTAAAGCTGCTTTGAAGATTATTACCATGGCCAACCTTTCAGTCCAACCAGAGCAGCCAGGCTGCATGGCATTCATTGTCCACAGATTCAGATCTTCAGTGCTGGAGACAAAGTTGAAGGGCCCCTGGGGCCACGTCAAGCTAATGATGGCAGCCAAAGGTAATTGGATTGACTTAAGTCCCCTCAGGCTCAGTATTAGAAAATCCTAATCAATGTCACTGGTGGAAAGACAAGGGGTGCTTGGCTTTCACAACCAATTAGATTTAGCCATGCAGCTAAGTGCCATTCATTTAAAATGCAAAGAGCCTTTCTTTCAAAAAGCCCTTCTTTCAGACAATAGTCTTTAAAGTTGTTCTTTATCTCATGAAATTTCAGAAGGTAGACAGGGTGACTGTGGGAAAAGATGCAATGAAATGCACTAAAAGGTCATTATTTTGCATCACATTTTTGCACTCATTGACAATGACAGAACTGATTACTGTGTCAGTTTAAAAGATGTGAATTAATTTAGAGAATTAATTACAAGTGTTCCACTACCACCACAGAGTAATATAACTTTTGCAAGTGGAAAACTCTCATAATACCTGTCAGTATGCAAGTCTGAACTAAAATCTGACTAAAGACTAATTCATCTTTAGATTTAAATACATCTCCAGTGAAGTTCATGCAACCCTTTCTGTGAAAAATCAGACACATCATTACTCTTTGAAGACACCATACAGGATTCCAATGTATACAAAAGGGTAGTACCAAAAATCAAATTCAAAACACAAGATTGGTACGTGCTGTCTCAATTGATTAATTGATTGAATCTGAGTCATCAATAGTTCTTGATATTGATTGTTGTTTAAATCACTCATGCCCATACACAGGAGTAAAACAGGCTTTTATAGTAAAATATCAGTTAATCAGTGAACTCTTCATCTCTGTTTTTCAATAATGTTATTTATATGGTACTTAAAACATTTATGTGGTGCCTTTATTAGAAAAAAGTGTTTTTTAGGACTATGTTCTCTTTCTGACATTTGTTGTGAGATTGACTATTATTAAATGTTTGCCATATTAAAAATAAGGATGTTATCTTAAATATACATAATATACAGTACCAATCAAAAGTTTGGCCGGTACTGTATATAACTCTGTAATATTTATTTGGCATGAAAAGTCTGACACCTAGTGGACGATAACCTATACTTTGATCCAGAGGCTGAAAAGATGAAACGTCTTTGCAGGATGTTTGAGGTGCTCAAAGGCTGCCCTCTAGTGGGTGATAGCCATTCTCACAAGTCAGAGAAGTCTGTACTGCACCTTATAAGGCAATGGGAAAACACAACATTAAGTAAAGAAGGAGTGACGAAAGATGAAGAGAGAACTATGAGCAGGTCAACCAGGTGAAAGAACTCTCGTTTACCACTTATCATTTATTAGTTGCTCTTTCAATTGGTACAGGGTCATTTCTACAGCCTGTCCACTTTTTGAAGTTGGGTATCTAAGTGAGAAAGGCATGAACTGACCTCAGCAGGAACCTTTGACCATTCCAAGTAAGCTCTGAAGTGATATAGGGCCAGGACTAATGTGAGCAGCTCCCATTGTTCTACCTTCTCACCTCACAGTACCTTTGCCAAGAGATTATCAAGTCCCTTCCCATACTGTAAACAAGTTGACCCTTATGGGCCTCTTGTTTCCTGGGACCTGCCCCTCCTGCTTACATGTCTTTCCACAAGACTGAGTACTTGTGGTGGAAGAAAAGAGTGTGTCAGGCCCTGCCTGCCTGCTGCTCACTGACCCTCACTTGCACACAACATTGCATGGTAAGTGAATCTAGGAAAAAACCTTATTTGGTCGATGGAATCTCATCTGTATAACTTTGCCAAGCCAGCGAGTCAGTCAGGAGATCTCATCAAAGCCTCAGTATGTCTGGAGGGAGGAGACAGAAGAAGATAGTGATACATTTTATTGTGGGACAGGGCTATAAAAGTAAAAAAGTACCAATTACTGAAGAATCTTACAAAAAAAAACGTATTTGAACTCAGAGTCTTCTTATTGCCAATAAAGGATTTCTATTGCTCAGGCATAAATTTGTCCACGTTTGCAGTCTCTGGATCTACATATTTTTGCTGTTCTGTGAAAACCATGTATCTCCAAATTTGGTGATTTAGAATTTTTCCAGTGAGACTTAAAGCAACTAGAATTTATATTTTTGGAATAACAATGTATCAAATAAAAATTTTCAATGTGAAAGACGTCATTCATGGTGATGAACCTACACAGAATTATCACATGAGTTTTATAATGAGTTTCAGCTCATTGTATAGCTGTCAAGCCTGCAACTTTACTGTTTTGGTTCACTCTTACTGCCCTCATGGCATCGTTTTCACCACTATTCATAGTGTCTGCTCAGCACCAAAAGGCAAACTGTTGAAGTTGGCTTCAAATGTGCAGCCTCTGTTTCTGAGCATAAGGGGAAAGTTAAGGGTATATCCTAAATGATAATATTTAGTGGCTGATTCTTCATATTTGCACCACATATAAAGTTTTCTTCCATTTGTTAAAACAGAGAAGAAGGTGATGTCACTGCTTTTTCAGCCACCAGACCACATTAGAGCAGGTCTAGATAAAAAAACGCTATACTTAGACTTGTCAGATCTGGACTAGATTAACATGGAGACACCAGAAACTGTTAAAAACTCAGATTTGTAAAAGATTTATTCCATTTGTGACCAGAGGCTGTAATCACAAAGGAGCTTATCCTGCCAGTAGGAGTCCTCCTAACAGCGCAAGACACATAAAACACATTCACAACCCTGCAGAGAGCAAGTTTTACTGAGAGGCTGAGAGAACTCCCAAGCTAACAGAAGGGGCGGGGTTGACCTCACTGCTGAGGATAATATCATGTTTAATGAATAAACTTTATCACTGTTCATGTCCACAGTGATTGGTTGACAGGTGACCAGTCTGTGTCAAATGTGCAGATTTCCTTTTTATTTCCATGTACAGTATGTATGTGTAACGTTCTCTCCAGCATCTGGCAAAGCCTCTCAACCAAGTGAGCGGTGACCATTTTAGCTCTTTGGTGTATTATTTTCCAATGTCGTTTTATTTCAGTGGAATAATGAGAGTGTAAAAAACCAAGACACACAAACAGTTTACAAAGCCTCTGCTATCCTAACAGAGCAGTAGAAAGATCTAAAACTGCCTTGAACAGGATCTCTCTAATAACAGCCCTACTACAGTCTTTGATCTGCTGCTTTTACGGTCTGAGAGTAGCCACTATTCTTGGAAAGAGGACAGTAAGGTCAACTTGCCTTAAACGATATCACTGCAATTTACAGCCCAACCTTTCCTCTGCAACAACTGCACATGTCTCAAATTATAATATATAATAAATGACATGAATTTAATAAAAAAAAGTTACATTTCAAATGTTGAATGACCCTGCGTTCAAAGGATGAAATGACATCCAACTGTTTAGTGTTTTAACATTTTCTGTTTCCTCTCATTTTGACAAAGTATCTGTTTATCTTTCCTTCCCTGCTTTTTCCATTCTGTGCTTCCCCTTAACCAACTTAGGTTGATTATTTTCCAAACTGCCACGTCGCTGTCTGTGTGTTTTAGGAAAGGCCCCCACACACAGAGGACTGACTGTCTGAACCTTGAACAGACAAGGTTCACTCTGTTAGCTGTCATTATGACACAGACAGCAGAAGGGGGTCACCCTACACTCTCTCCCCCTCTCATTGAGAATGACTCAGGGATGACAACGCTAAGTCTTCAACCAGGGCTGAGCCCCACAGGTCACTCCTTCTCCTTGGGGGGTGTGAGTGTCTTCCCAAATGCTTCCCCGGGACCGCAATAGCCTTTCTGTTCACACAAAAAGCCCAGGAGGGGCTGGTCTGTGGGCGGGGAATATGATAATACCCTCCAGAGGAAGTGAGCGCAGTGTAGTGGAATGTAGTTGCCATTAGTGGAAGTTGAGCTGAAGCTGGCTAACAGCTAGCCTGCTATGTTGAGTGTGAACTGGAGACACAGAGGAGAGTGATGAAAACATGCCTCACTTCACAGTGGTGCCGGTAAAGGATCGAGCTGAGTCCAGCTATGACAGTCTAGAGGGGATTAACTGGGTGGATTACAGGGACACTGGACAGGACTACCCTGATCATCAAGACACTGTCAGTTCTGATGGTAAGTCTCACAACTTTTACTTAGCTCTTTATCTCTCCGCTTTGACAGACGTTGACTAATTTGGAAGTTGAAGAAAATGTGTCCTGAAAGTGAAACTTAATGAACTGGATCCCGCAGATCCAATTCATGGAGTATGGGGAAGCTTTGCTTTGTCCTGAGAGCCTTCTGAACAGCTGGTTGTATGGTTACCATGGCAATTCTCCAGGGTCACAAAGCAGTTTTCCTAGCAGACAGGTCTGTTTTTGACAGCTCACTTACAGTCGGAGAAACACTTCTTTTTTATCATTTTGAAGGTGCTTTTTCCTGGATTTGGAAAGCCTTTTAAAATAAACTAAGGGACAGATGAGAAACAAAGGGAAAACAATGAAAAGGGTGAGAACTGTGGGGAAAGACACAAAGGGGGTGGGGTTTTGTGAGGGGGGCCAATACCACCACAACAAGAAAAGGCCTCAAGTGCTTCCACACAAAAGATGGAGCTCTCTTTGTGCCAGGGGAGGATTTCCTTTCACAGAGATTGGCTGTTCAACAACACAGGAGCAGATTTCTCCCTCCTCGCTTCTCTGCCTCAGCTTGTCTCTCACTGTCACTCACTTGTTTCTCCACTGTATCAACATAGAAAGAGGGGGGCCACTACCCGACAGAAGAGAAAGGGAGGACAGCGGGAAGAGAAGTAGAGGCGTGAGGAGTTTGTAGCCGCTGGGTAGGATTATGTGAGAGCTGTGCTGATTTGTGTGGGCTGAGAGAAAAAACAAACCAGAGGAACAGAATTTTTTTTTTTAATAAAAGACTCACATGGGCGTGGCCTTCAAATGAAGCGCCCACGCTTAACCAAGGGCCCAGGAGGCCAGGCTGGGCACAAACCTACACACTGCCTGGCCATCCATTTATATTACCAGCTGTCTAGCAGTGAATATCATGCTGACTGTGAGCTTGTTACTACTGAATAATATCAGAAAGGATCAGAGTTCAAGGCTGAAGACTCGTCTCACAAGTTGTTACTGTGTTAATGAGCTTCCAGTGTTTGTCTAAGGAGGTGATACATGTACATTTCTATGTATGTGTACATAAATGTGCATATAGCCTATATACTTTGCAATAAATTGCAATGTGCAGGTGAGATGGCCCATGCTTCAGTGTGGCACAGGACTCAAGTAGATATCTGAAGCATAACAAGGAATTTCAGCACATGTTGACCTAGCTGTCTGGTTGTATATTTCTGGAATGTATGGAAGTCACCCTTTAAAGACACATGATATTCTCAAACAGCAGAAATACAAGTTAATACACTTAAGATATGGAACATAACAGTACTTTATAAGTGTTAGAAAGTAGTGGCTCTAATGTGCCCTGAGCAGAACTTTGTATTATGCCCCCTAAAAAGGGTTTGATGACACAGCTGTCCTGAAATAACCCTGAAACTTTTCTCAGTGAGTTTTCGCACATGCCTGTTGCTGCCTTTGTCTTCCTGCTGTCATAATTCTCGCTAACCCACCCAAGCAGAGTTTCCTGAAGCATGAGAACAACAACTGTTAAATTTAGTGCATAGCTGCAAAGATGACTACATGCTGTACAGGGTGAGAAGGAGAAGAAGAAGAAGGAAGTGAGACTGTGATGAATGATGAAGTGGAGCAAAGGGCACACAGTATATTACCATTATGCTTCAAACACACATGGTAACACATGGTAAAAATATAACAGACCCACTCCTGGACCCCCTGCAGTTCAACTACAGAGTCAGCAGGTCTTTGGACAGTGGAGTAAACATGGCCCTCCACCACATCCTTCAACACCTGGACTCTGCAGGAACCCACGCCAGGATCCTGTTTGTGGATTTCAGCTCCGCCTTTAACACCCATTATCCTGGTTCTGCTAAAGGACAAGCCCTCCCAGCTACACATGCCTGACTCCATCTGCAGGTGGATCACCGACTTCCTGTCTGACAGGAGGCAGCACTTGAAGCTTGGGAAACACATCTTTGACTCAAGGACCATCAGCACTGGTTCCCCTCAAGGCTGCGCCCTTTCTTCTCTACTCTTCTCCCTGTATACAAACAGCTGCAGTCATCAGTCCATCAAGCTCCTGAAGTTTGCAGATGAGGCTCATCTGGCCAAACAACTTGGAGCTTGAAGTACACAACCATCTCCACTGTCTTTAGACAGTTCTTCAGAAAGAAACCAGCCCCACCTGCCCCCATCAGCCTGTGTGACTCACCAGTCAACACTGAGGAGTCCTTCCGTTTCCTGGGCACCATCATCATCCAGGACCTCAACTGGGAGCTGAACATTAGGTCCCTCACTAAAAAGGCACAGCAGAGGATGTATGTCCTACAGCAGCTGAAGAAGTTCAACCGGCCAAAGCCAATGATGGTGCACTTATACACTGTCATCATGGAGTCCATCCTCACCACCTCCATCACCATCTGTTACGCTGCTGCCACTGCCAAGGACAAGGGCAGACTACAGCATATCATTGGCTGATTGGCTGCAACCTGCCATCCCTCCAGGACCTGCACACCTCCAGGGCCCTGTTGCAGGCAGGAAAGATGATGGCCCACCCCTCCCACCCTGGACACAAACTCTCTGAAGCACTCCCCTTTGGCAGGAGGCTGCGGTCCATCAGGACCAAAACCTCACGGCACAAGAACAGTTTCTTCCTAACTGCAGCTGGTCTCATCAACAAGGCACGGGACCCCCACTGACACTGACTGTGATCCTGACCCCCATTGACACCACACGTACATTAACACACATGTCCGCATCTGACTTATGCGTTACAGTAATGTACATCTTGCACATATTTTGTTTATTTTGTTTGTTTATTTTTCATATCTTCTATTGTTAATTTGTCACGTATGTTTCTTGTATTTTGCAATACTTGCCTATTTTTGTCCTCACACTATGTTTATTGTTATGCATCATCAGACCAAAGCAAATTCCTTGTATGTGAAAACCTACTTGGCAATAAACCTGTTTCTGATTCTGAACTAAACAGTAACAGCTACTCAAGTCACTGTAGTTGACTGCATTTTTATAGCATCTCTACTGTGTTTTTAAAGCATGGATGAATGTTATTTAAGTATTTTGTCATAGTTATTTTTAAACATGGATTTGAAATGTTTTTTTTTTACTCCATGAATAACAAGTGCCGAAAGAAGTTTGGAACATGTGGCATGTCCATATGCGTTATTGCACCATCTTTAGTTATACATCCAATCCAGTAAATGAAAAAGTTGGGTTGGAAAGTAATCACTGTGGTAAAACAATCCAAAAGCAATTGCGTCTACTGGATGATTTCATCATGGGAGTGGTGGCTTGGGTATGGTACATGCTGTGTGTCTTAGCCACAGTGTGACGTTTACAGCAGGGAGGAAGTGACACAGTGAAGAGTCTGTTTCAGCCCATGAACTCAGCTCTGTTTGGCACAGGACAAGACCAGCCTTAACACTGTGGTCATTGTCGCAGTGCTGCACTCCACTACACTTCACTACCCTGAAATACCATTCACATTTCAGGGAGGGAAGTTTCTTGCTCGTCTTATTTTCTTGCTGCTACATAATGTGCAAAAAGAAAAGAATATCAGCCATACATATAAATAGGTTTGTTCTGAACACAACTTGTCCTTGGTGGACATAGCATTCTGTTATTCTACCATTAGCTAAAGTTTTGTTTTTTGCCTGTTCTTGTTCGTAAAAGTCAGAAGTTTAGGTTTATTTGCAACACTCTTACATATCTTAAAATACAACACATCAAACTTTGTCAATGATAAAATGAATAAGTCCTGTACTTATTTCCATTATTGTACCTGGTGTTCTCACAGTCCTTAACCACTAAACATGGTGGAGATGGGCATAAGTAGGAATATTACAAAGTACTAAAACAAGCTTTAAATTTTTGCTTCAGAAAACAATATTTGAAAAAAGGGACATGTAACCTAATCACAATCTTTATTCCATGGTTTTGATTGAAAGCATGGAAAATCTAGGATGAAAAGTGAGCAAGAAACACTTAAGATGCTGCCTTCTCTCCATGACTACTGCCTCTGTGCAACATTGGCACCTTGGAAAAGTTTCAGGTTTATACGAGTATATGAAGCGAAGCAACACATTGTATCCATTAACTAAATAAAATTAATGTGCAGGAGATATTACTGTTGGCATTAAAAATTACATCAATAACATCAAACTTACTTCTCATCATCATTCATAAAAACATAAGTCATTCATACGTATCCATAGTTAATATGCACATTTGTGAATGGTAAAGCTGATAACTGACAACAAAAAACTGTCCTTTCAGTTATGCCATAAAACCCAATAAAGTAAGAAATCCGTTAAACATGAAAAAGTGCACAATTAATAAATAGTACATTTTTATTATATTCATGTTTTATAATGAAATTTTCATTTTTCAATTTTCATTTCATTATAGAAGAAACATTGGCATCATCAGGCAACCTGGCTAATGTGCTGTGTTCTCATGGCAGCTAGCTACTCACTTTGTCTGTCATATGTTAGCGTACAGTATCAGTGTTTATCAGAGTTTTTTGTTTTGTTTTGTTTTTTCTGAAAATAGTTGCCTGCTGCGTCTGGAAATTAAAGGTAGAGTCAATCATTCTGGAGAAAGATTATTGATATTTGAATTAAACACCCAAATAAATACACCCCTCCCTTCCTGCTCATTCAGAAGTTCCGCCACCCAAACAACCAAAAGACAAATATGGCGGAATATCAGATTATGCTTCACTAAACGTGACAGAAACAGGCTCGGAATGTAAACAAAAATGCGGGGGGTCTCAGTGAGACTATCTCGGATTCAGTGTGGATTGATACATTTAATAAAATGGAAGAATATCTGTTCTTTGAGAAAACACTTTTTATTTGAATTGCTGGAGATGGTAGACTGTCATGTCCTCACACAGAGAGCTGCTCTGATGACGCCCCCTGCTGATTGGCTCAAATAGTGTTTTGTGGCTCAGTTGGAGCCACTTTCTTTGTTTTCCACTTACAGAGCCAGGGCTGTGTATGATAACTTTCTTTTCAGCGCACACACAGAACAGACAGCTAGCGGACTGTGAAGAGATTTGCTGAATTTGACAAAAAGTGTATTGAACAATCTTTCTCCAGAATCACCGACTCTACCTTTAAGTTGATGAGAGCAGTGAGGCAAATCAAAATGTTGTGGGCCATAAAACCAAAACGAGTTGAAACAAGCTGAAATGCTCTGTAGAAATGAACAGTGCCTTTCCTGTTACATTTAGTCATTTGATGTTTAGTGAATATAAATATATTGATTTGTTCAGCTCTATTTCTTCTTCTATTGTTATTAGAAGGAAAAACAGCAGATGTGCCAATAATATAGTCATTGAGTGTAAATTTGTCTTTTGCTGGTATCGGCCCCAAACAGGTCCTGAGAAGTTTATATAATGAGTGGAGGATTTGGAGAATGCTTCTGTGTGTTCCTTCAGTAATTCTGGAGGACAGGATGGCCATTCCTGTCTTGCAGTCTGGCGTGCCACTCAGATATCCATGCAGAGATAAACACACTGTGGTACAGCAGAAATGTAGAGCTGATGACAGAGGTAGAACAAATACAGATAGCCACACACACACATGCGCACACACACACACACAAATGCACATACTCATGTATAACTGTTATAGTACCACTGTGTAAGATTTAGTGGCATCTATCTCAAAAAAGATGAAAGGCCCTCTCTAGAGCCAGTGTTTGGTTTGTCTATTCTGGGCTACTGTAGAAACATGGCAGTGCAACATGGTGGGATCCATGCAAGAGGACCCGCTCCCTATGTAGATATAAAGGGTAACGAAAACACAACGATTCTTATTTTTATGGGATTATACACTAATTAAAACATACTTATAAATATTATGTTCCATTTCTGCCAAGTCCATTTCACTAGATGCCACTAAATTCTACACACTGCACCTTTAAGCTCTAACACTATGCAAAGATCATAGTAGGTGGCAAAGATGATCTTGCTTTCCCAATAGAGATTCGTCTTCATGGCAGAAATGTAACAAGCCAGTTAATTTGTCACACATCCTCTTGAGATAGCTATTTGAATGATGCAATTGTCAATCCATCTGTGTATCCATCCAACTATCTGCCACCTCTGTTCCATCTGCTTACTTTAGTCAGGGCCTAAGTGGCAACAGGACAAATAGAGCACCTCTATGTTTTCCAATGTGTGCTGCCAGCTCTTCCTGAGGCTTTCTGCATTCTGGGGGATGTAGTCCCTTCAGTGTGTCCTGGGTCCAACTGTCTGACTTAAACACTAACCAGAGATCTGTGCAAAACAAGTACAGTATACGCATGAAAACAAATAGTTTAGTGTCCATGCATAAACAATTTGTTACTGTGCTTTTCTTGGGTCTATGGTGAATGCAAAACATGTGAAACTTGTTAGAAAAGCACTTTCAGACTAGACTGTGATTCAGCAAATATGAGTAGGGATTTCTGGCACAACTTCACCTACTTCCAAGGTGCATAGAGAAAGAAAGAAGTCTGAAGGGGTCAAGACTCCATCAACACTTGTAATATAAGAAACAACTCATCATTAAGTTGTTCTTTATACTACAAGTGTTCCTGGAGTCTTGACCTCTTCGTTCAGCCAATATATTTCTGGCAAAACTGTTCAGAGCAGTAATGATCTGGGAATCATTACAGGAGAAACAGCTGCACTATCAAGTTGTGCTACTTTGGCATGTTCAAGCATTTAAATGTATCATGTGTAGATGAACAAGCCAGTGGCTGTTTATCTGTACATGTAACATTTACACAAAGCAAACATTCATGAGTACGGGTTGTCTTTACAGCATAAAGGCGTAATGTATACAGCTTTAACCATCATTAAGTGCATGAAAACATTTTGCGAAAGCATTGCAGATACACAATCTCCTGTACAGACCACAGTCAGGGCTTGTTAAGTCATTAGGTCTACACGCATTGACATCCCCATTTAGTTCATTTGTGACTTTTTGAAGTCTGTTGTACGATGCATCTCTTCCCACCCACCTTTACCCCCTGAGGTAATCAGACTGTGCTGCTGTCCTTTTCTCATCATTAGAACACATCAAAGCTAATATGTTTTGCTATACGGCTCAGCAGGTTAGCATTCCTCTACTCTGTTCAGATGCTGCTCTGAATGAAACACTGCCATTACAACTTATGTTGGTGTGTTGCTACAGCAGAATTACATGGTTTCTTGCCGCAGGCAAAGGAGAAGAGTAGAGTACAATGAAACCAAACAACTTCATATAAAGCTAGTATTAAGTTTGAGAAGGAAAATAATTTAAGTTATTATTATGCATTTGAAATTTGCCTAACTGATTTGTTGGTTTGTCATGACCAAACGGTTACTCTATACAGTACTGAAATACACTGTGCAGGCCTGTTTTTTATAGAAAGGCAAGTGTTTTAGATATTAGATCCCACATACATTTTTGAGTGATTGACATTTTCCAGATATGCACCACTAATGTGGGGTGACTTAAGTGAATGAGCCCACAAAGTGAGTAATCAGAGTTGCTTACTCGATTTTACAATGAATTGTGAGACGTATAGGGAGATGACATCCAGTGCACTGAATGCAATAATTGAAGCATTGACACACCATACTGTAGAAAATGTGTGACTCCCCGAGCAGTTCATTCCTGAACAAGGACCTGGTTTGACACACACCTTAAGCCAAAATGAACATCATTTTCATAAACATATCTGCTTTTATTCAAATATTGTATTTATTAACTTGCCATGTATCGATTGCTGTGTTTTGTAGCCAGTAGTGCACTGCAATTTTGGTGCACCTCACTTTACTATTATATGGAATTATGACAAATACAGAAAAGGCCTAATTGTTGTATCCTGCCTCTGCAGTGATGCACCATAAGTAACATAATGTTAGCACAGTTAACTTTGTATTTTATATAGCACAAACAAATAAAAAAAAACTGGACTTTGCTTGTATCAGATTTAACCAATCTCCACAACTCCTGGTTATGAGTAATGGAAATGGGTTTTATATCATTTTGAAAGAGCTACACTAATGTCCTCATTGCAATACTCCAGATAACAATTCATGTTAAAGATTTTCACTCTTTGGACTCTCTTCCCCCATAAGTTATTCACCTTGTTGAAAAAGCTGGTAGAATCCAGATAGTTATAAGAGGTCAGTGTGTCTATGAAAAAGGGAAGAAGCTTTTTGGCCCAGAAATATATAATGAGCTAAACACAATGGACTATAAAGACAAATATAACTTTACCTTTTTACCATTTGAGCTGCTGCCCTGCAACAGTTGTAACATGTTTGCATAAACCAGTCACATCAAGCTATGCTTTGAAGGCAGGCACTGTTTAATGCAGCAGGAGTGAATGAAAACAAGTAATAAGAAAGCAGCAAAGGATATGCACATATACTCTATTTTACTGTCTTTTTTTAATATATATATATATATATATATATATACACACACACACACACCATCTTCCACACACACACCACCCCCAACAACACCAGTAATCAGTAAAACATTCTTGCCAACTAACTGCACAAAGTAGAGTGAGCTAAGCTGTACGACTTCTCTGCCTCTCAGTGTTAAGTCTTAAATGTTCATTAAAGAGGAAGTTTAGCAAAGAGGCTTTTTCAAACCCTAAGGAGCTAATGGACAGCGATATTGTTTTCCATGTCTAATCGGCTTTAAAAAGCACAGACACATTACTGTAAAGTTTCTTTCTCTCCTGAACATTAGTGGGTTTGAAAATGTCCATTCGAAAGATAACTGGAAAGAACTCTTAATCCAAGTATACTGTGCAGTCTAGATAAAGAATACTAATGACCCGTTTGGTGTTTGCTGAAAAGTCCTGAAGATGTTTTGCAGAAGCTACTTTCTGGAAGTTGTTCGTTGGACCTATAACAAATAATTCATATTGATTTTGTCTTTGCAGATTATCTATAAGAAGTTGTTTAGAAATCATGAATTTTGCACTTTGAAAAGACTTGACAACCTAGCATCTTCTCTGCAAATTGATCTAGCTGTAAATACCGCACACAGCAAATTATACTGTACCTTGACAGGCCTGACACCCAGGCAGTATGTCAAAACATTTGCTTTGGACTTTGTTGTACTTTGTGTTTGGCTGGGGCTTCAAATTAAAGGTGATAGCCAAACATACAGTTTAGTTGTTGTCTATACATTACAGCTGCTGCGACATGAATAGCTCAAATGCTCCTACCTTACTAACAATTTTCAGCAGAAAAAAGGAATTTTTCTTTCTGTTTCAAAATATTTTCATTATATATAACATGGTTTTAGATATAAGTGTTCTCCCATACCACCACCGTTAGACTTGTTTAATGAGAAACCTGTCAGCTGTTACTGACAATGAATGAGTATTTTAAATTCTTGTATATAGAAAGTAAAAGTCATGTACAGCACTGCTTAAATCCTCTCCCTGCTGTAAATCTGTCTGTCCGACAGCACTGACAATCTTTGATCTTCTGGCTGTAGCCTTGAGCAGTTAAGGTGGGGGCACAGGTGACATGTCGGTACACGTTGCTGTAAAGCCTGGGTGCCGTCGGTGTGCACAGCAGGACTCTTGTGTGCCTTCATAACAGGCCAGTTAATCTTTAATCTTTTTAATTAGACATTTAATGTGAAGTTATTAACAAGAGACCCCCACTGTCTCCTTAGCCCATTGTTAGAGTGATTTATATTTAGTTGGTTCAACAAATGGAATGAGCTGAAAGCTACACTATTTATTTATTTATCAAGTAACACTTCCTGTCAGGACATATTTGAACATCTCTCACTCTATGACAACGTCCATCTGCATTGCCCCCAGAAAAACCAGCTGTGCCTTTTCTTATGTGAATCAATGCCTCTTTCTCATCTGCAGTAGTCTTCCTTCACTGTTGCTTCAAACACAGATGTTATCCTATGCCACTGACTGCAATATAACACTAGAGGACAGTGTTGGCATTGTTTTTACTCTTATCACTTCCCAAGCATCACTACAATCCAGCTGTGTTGTTGTTTGGGTTTGTAAAGACAGACCAACAGACATCTGGCCTTCATGCTCCCATTGATCACTTCATTTTCACATATGTCAGGAGAAAGTTGAGCTTTAAACTTTCTCATTGATAATTTACACAGGTCATTTTTCAGTCAGAGGTTGTTGCATCAGCTAGACATTTCGAACTGTAGCTCTTTGAGATATCATCAAGGCTATTATATCCCCATGAACAGACATGTGCCTTGCATGTGCCTTGCATGTGTGTGTGTGTGTCTGTGTGTGTTTGTGAGTGAATTAGCACTGTACCCTGCACTCACCCCCCTCACCATGCACCATGTGTTAGATCAGGCCCCTGAATGAGTGTTCACCCTGGGTGACCGGGTGTCCTGGATAGTAATCGACAATTTCCCCAAGCCTGAGTACAGAGTACTCTGTTGCAGACTGCACACAGCGCATAACTATGCTTACTCACAGCGATACTAGCAGCAGTGGGACACAGAACACAGGTGAGTGAAGACCAGCATTGAAGCTCAGCCAATTCACTTGCAGCAACACTGGTGTTCTTAGTACAGATGAGAATATTTTCCTTTTTCATGCCTACTTGGTAAATTGGCAGACTTTTTGTTGCAGGATTAATTTGGGATTTGAGATGCAGGTGTTAAAGTTTACGTGCTCAAATAACCCAAGGTTAGGTAATTTCTGACCAAGGCACTGTGCTCATTTTTGCATGATTCCTTTTTTTCTTCAAAAGCAGAAGTTAATGAGAGTAAAATCTAATTAAATGCTTATTTATCACCCAGACTTTGCTTTGTTGGCTTAACGTGGTCAGTGCTGCTTTTGACCTTGTGGCTATTTCACTGCAGCTCCATTGCATCAGTTATATGTCTAAAGTTTAATGCTACATGGAGATTATGAAGGTGTTTGAATTATAATTAGTAGTGACATTTTAATGCTGAATATTGAAAATGGAATGGACTGTCATGTAAAAGAATTAGCATAGAAATGTGTTTTTTCTTCTTCTTTTTTTTACTGTACTGTTAATTACTGTTGATGCTGGACTGCTGTATTTTTTTTTTTTTTTTTACACAATCTTTTCAAATGTAAATATTTGTTTGAGAAAAGAAAGTGCTGAAATGTTTTCATGTAAATACAAATCTGGAATTTTTTGAAACCACATAAATGTTTCATTCACATTCATGACTGTTAATTACTATTGACATCTTGTATATGGAATTCATGTAACCTAAATGTCATATGTATTTAAACAAGTACCACATGTGTAAGAACCAAATATTAAACGCATTTTGAATGTCATACTGACACAGCATTCCACTGTAAATTGTAATATTATATTCATTTTTATTGATTGACTGGATTTCAGTACTTTAAAGAGATATAGATGAACTTTTCTTTCAGCCTCTGAGACAGCACTAACACCGCTGGAGACTTAATATTGTCCATAAAGGTTTGGTTGGTAGAGTGAATAAGCATCTTCTTAAGACAGGGTGATGCAGATCATATTGCGATTTTTATAATTTTTTTTATTGCAGGTTTTGCTGATTTATCCACAAAAAAAATATATTTGTTGGCCCCAGTAGCTCAACTTACTGAATGTCCAAAAAGTAAATTTATTTTTATTGTCATTCTTTTTTCCCCCTTATAGGACATGGGAATCATAAAGAAGACAGCCCATTTCTCAACAGTGCCGATGCTGCTTGCAAGAAGAATGACTTCTATGACAGAAATCTGGCCTTGTTTGAGGTCTGTTATTGTTACTTTGTAATATTTCTGTCAGATGATAGACTTAAATCAATATGATTAACTTAACTTCAGTTTCACTCTTCCTCCAGGAAGAACTGGACATCCGGCCGAAGGTTTCCTCTCTGCTCAGCCGCCTGGTCAACTACACAAACATCACCCAGGGAGCTAAGGAGCATGAGGAGGAGGAAAGCGCTGAGGCCTCCCGTAGGAAGACCCCCAAGGTCAGGAGTCAGGGCAGAGCAAGGAAACACTATGTCTCGCTGTTTTTAACATGTGTACACTGAGTTTTCTGAGGTTTAGTAACACCCTCAACCTCTGGCTCTCCCCCTGCCTCGCTATCCAAGTTCTAGTTTTGTATTAAGACTTGTTGATTGATTGCCTATGCCTTTGCACGCTCTGCAGTCATGCAGTGGCTCTGTAAGACCTGGATACATGCAAGAGCTGATGACATGATTGAATGACCTTTAAAAAGTACATCAATCAATACTAAAGATCAATATGCTTGTTTCCTGAAATGTCAGGCTCAATGCTCTCCCCTTTCTCTTTGCCCCCTCCCACCCCCCACCCCCTCCTTCTCTCCCCCATTCTGTCTATCAGTCTCCCAACATGGGCACTCTGATGGGTGTCTACCTGCCGTGTCTCCAGAACATCTTTGGTGTCATTCTTTTTCTCCGACTGACATGGATTGTCGGGATGGCTGGCATCATACAGTCCCTCCTGATTGTCCTCATGTGCTGCTCATGTGTTAGTATGCACACACACACATACTGCACTGTACACAGGCACACACACACCATTACGTCGGGTTGATTTCACCACCAATGTGGGACATAAGCCAGCTTTTTTTTTTCTAACCAGTCGATAGAATCCACATGGTTGCATAAGCAGCAACAATCATTTAAAGCAAAGACTGACTGTCACTTGACTGACTGACTGTCACTGATTTTTTCATACAGTATGCTTCCATTATCCAAACCTTATTACACAAATATTGTGATCATATTAATTTCCAGGCTAGATGCTAAATGTATTGCTTCCTTTCAAAAGGATTATGCTCTGTTAGATGGAAGATGTGCTCGCTTTGAGCTGTCAGTTTGATCAGTGGATATTAACCATATCATATTGTAACATGTGTATGTGGGTCCTTTTCCATTTTTATTTATTTTCCCCTTTCCTTTGCAGACGATGCTCACAGCCATATCAATGAGTGCCATTGCCACTAATGGTGTTGTTCCAGGTAATACATGGAAAAATTCCCTCATCATACATTTATCCTACATGTAGCCTTCGTCCACACTACAAATATTAAAGCAGTCTATCGAACTGAGTAGACCTTATTGCAACATAAAACTGCTTTTCAAATACATACTTGTTGGACCTTGATACAGTATCTGGTGACTGCTCTGAAAAAGTGTAGAAGTGAATGTTTCTATTACATATTCTCCCACTTGGTGGCAGCAGAATTTCACTGTTGTGTCTACTGCATGCAGTAAAAATCAGGAGATTGCAACAGCTTGTTTTCCTGTTGTAGCTGGAGGAGCATACTTCATGATCTCACGCTCACTGGGCCCAGAGTTTGGAGGAGCTGTGGGGCTGTGCTTCTACCTGGGCACCACTTTTGCTTCTGCAATGTACATACTGGGGGCCATCGAAATCTTCTTGGTCAGTTTGTGAAAATATTATGTGGTTACATTCCAGCTCACATTCGTATGCTAAAATGTGACTCCACTGTTCTGTATAAAATATATCAGCCATTACGTGAATTTTATATAGACTGTCCTGTCCTGTCATTTTTTTCTCTTCAGAAATATCTGGTCCCCCAAGCGGCCATCTTTCATGCTGCAGACCCCCATGGGAGCGACAGTGCCATGTTGAACAATATGCGAGTCTATGGTTCTATCTGCCTTAGCCTGATGGCTGTGGTGGTTTTTGTGGGAGTCAAATATGTCAACAAACTGGCTTCTCTTTTCCTTGCCTGCGTCATTATCTCAATTATCTCCATCTACGCTGGGGCAATCAAATCCATGACTCATCCCCCAGAATTCCCGTAAGTCTGTAGACAAAATTGCTAGAATAAACGTGTCTTAACAGGAAGTAACATGATTTATGGGGAACTTAATATGGAATTTGTGTTTTTTATGGGGGAGAGAGTGCTAACATTTGCAGTGTTACTTGCACATGGAAAATAATGCATGCTTTTGTATTATTATTTTTTGGGTTGATTTTTTTTCTGTATTGTTGTGATTCTGTTTCCCATCTGCCACAAATAGGTGGACCACAATGTGGATTTTTCAATCAAAGAATTCCATCTTTCATCTTATGACTTTCATTGTAAATATGTGGAAATAAAACTGAACTTTACTTTTAGTTATGATGATAAAGAAGAGATATATGATGAGGACAATGATGATGATGATGATGATGATGTGTTAGTGGTGGAAAAAACAGTATAACATAGTAATAATTTCAACATTTATCCATATCATTGCTATAGGATCTGCATGCTGGGCAACAGGACATTGGTCAGAGATCGCTTTGATGTGTGTGCCAAGACTGTAATAAAAGGCAACATCACAGTGCCCAGTCAGCTGTGGGACACATTCTGCCTGCCGGGGAACATGAGCGGCTCTCAGTGTGATGACTACTTCATCCAGAACAATGTGACAGAGATACAGGGCATCCCTGGACTGAGCAGTGGGATTATCAGAGGTAAATTCAACAATAACTGGTATAAAGCATGAGATTTTGACCAAAACTCTTCATACAGCAATTGATTCCATGCATGATTGAACACTTTTATGTCACAAATAAAATCATTACAAATTAAAGACAAAAAATCATTAGGTGGCAAACTTAAGGTAATGTTTTTTCATTAGAGAAGGAAACCATTACATTTTGGACTTTGGCGTGTATGAATGTCATTCTCTTTTTGCTGATAACATGTGTCTGTTCTCTGTGTTAGAAAACATGTGGAGCGACTACATGCAGAAAGGGGAGATCTTAGAGAAGGCTGGGCTAGGGTCAGTGGATGCCCACAGTGCCTTGGAGAACTTTGGCATGTATGTATCAGCAGACATTGCTACATCATTCACACTTCTGGTGGGGATCTTCTTCCCATCTGCCACAGGTAAGACAATGTCATCAACCAGCCAATCTAGGTTTATCAACAGCTGACCTCAGTCGATGAGACAAATTACTTTAATATTAAAAAATACAATAATGTGCAAAATATTATTAAGAATGTGACAATAGCTTGAGTGTAAAAACATAAAGGTTCACCTGTTAAACCTCTAAACTGAATAATGCAGACAATATGACTGACTCTTTAGAAAGACCTTTATTGTCTATACAGTATGATCCCATTAAAGTCATTTTTGCGTAGATTAGTGAAGGTAAAGTTTGTGGTAGTGAAATTGTGCAGATGCACAAAACAGCAAGACAGGGAAGCCTCAAACCTCACCCTAATCTAGCCAGTAGGGGGCACAGTTGAACCATTTTTACAACTCTGTTTTTTTTATCGACTGTCCTCTTGTTTTTGAAGGTATCATGGCAGGCTCCAACAGATCTGGTGATCTCCGGGATGCTCAGAAGTCCATACCTGTGGGAACTATCTTAGCCATTACCACTACTTCACTTGTTTGTATCCTTATTTTGGTGACTGTGCAGAGTATAAGATTCACAATTTTACCACTTCAAACAGGATACAAAAGTAGATTTGATACACATCTTTCTGTCACCTTAAGGCCCTTGACCTCTTGTCTCCAGATTTAAGTTCTGTGTTCCTGTTTGGGGCATGTATTGAAGGAGTAGTCCTGAGGGACAAGTAAGTTCATTTGTGTCCTGCAGTGAGTCTCTACCATTCCCTAAACACTGTATGTAAATAGTAAAAATTAACAATGGGGGAAAAAAATTATAAATGTCAAGTCGTATTTTGAGTCATACTCAGTCAGCATGTACTTGCAGGTTTGGGGACGCAGTAAGAAATAATTTGGTGGTGGGAACTCTCTCCTGGCCGTCTCCATGGGTCATTGTCATTGGCTCCTTCTTCTCCACGGTGGGGGCAGGCCTGCAGTCCCTCACTGGAGCCCCCCGACTTCTACAGGCCATTGCCAAGGATAACATCATTCCTTTCCTCAGGGTGGGATGCTACACATTGTTGATCATGCATTGTTTATACACTTCACATTCTCGGAAAAAATGCCTTTGTACAGTAATACATTGCTGCGAGACAGAAATGACTACAGAATGATCATTTGAATATTCTGGCCAACTTCTACATCACGTGCAATATGCTGTGCTGGAAATGACGCTAGTAATATTTGGGTTGCCAGCTTATTTGAATATTATACAATACCAAACAAGAGGTAATTTGAATTGCTGCATGTATTTTGAATTTTTTGCTTCAGGTGTTTGGTCATGGAAAGAGCAATGGAGAGCCTACATGGGCACTGCTACTGACTGGTCTCATAGCTGAGCTGGGTATTCTTATTGCCTCACTGGATATGGTGGCTCCTATCCTTTCAATGTAAGCTCCTATACAAAAATATACATGTATTGTACTTACAGACAAACACACCTTTATCAACACTTTCACATTCATTTCCCCTTACACGTTATTTACATTAATTTTTAATTTCCCTGCAGCTACACCATTATATTATTTACTTCAAATGTGTTGAAAGTTCTCTTTGTCTTCATTCAATAGGTTCTTCTTGATGTGCTATCTCTTTGTAAACTTAGCCTGTGCTGTACAAACTCTGTTACGCACACCCAACTGGAGGCCAAGATTCAAATTTTACCACTGGTGAGCACAGTTTTAACAATGTATTGTTTTATATATATGACCTATTTGTATGTCCTTTGCAGCAACATGTTTTTACAATACATGGTGCAAAAAAGGCTAAATTATTTCATTTCAATAAGGTAAGTTTTGTCCAGGAACACATGAGAGCTAGGGGGTATTGCTTTTGCTCCCTAAGTACCTCTTAGAGGAGGCAAGGAGACACTTGAGTTGTCCTAGCCAGACTGTCCTTGCTGTCTCAGGCATTTAAATTACCAACTTCTCCATTTCAAGTCCACCTCTGTAAGATTCATACTACAGTTGCCTTCATGAAATGTAATACACCAGCTGGAGAGACCAATGCATTATGCATACTTGTAAATAATGTTACTGTTCCTGGTATGCAAAAACAACACTTCAAGCTTTATGTGTCACACCCTCAGGGCTCTATCCTTCCTGGGCATGAGCATGTGTCTGGCTCTAATGTTCATCTCCTCCTGGTACTATGCTATTGTGGCCATGGGCATTGCTGGGATGATCTACAAGTACATTGAGTACCAGGGGTATGTATGGAGTAACTTGCATTTACACCGCTTTTGTATTGCTGTCCTATTAATTCTCATATTATTTGGGGTGATGATGGTTGTGTCTCTGCGTTTCTGTCTTCCCCCTGAATATCTGTAGTGGGTGCTGGTGGACAACTTAAATTGTCTGTCTTCCCTTATTTTTGTGTCTTGTCTCTTCTGCAAACAAACAAAAACAGAGCAGAAAAGGAGTGGGGAGACGGCATAAGGGGACTGTCCCTTAGCGCTGCACGCTATGCCCTGCTAAGATTAGAGGCTGGACCACCGCACACCAAGAACTGGAGGTACAGCTAAACCTATAAGAGATGCTCTGAATGTTTCCTCACAAACATTGCATGACATACCATACTTGCATTTCTGAGAAGCCACATTCTGTTTTGGGATATAAATGTTTGTTTTTTTTCCCATAAATTAAGCATCATCAAACATTCCACACTCTCTGATCACTAACAAATATTTCACATTATTTTAATGGTACTGCATCTCATATGCCAGTCAATGTAATTTTGAACATGTTGGAATGCATTAATAATGAGAAGCACTAAGTTTTGTCAAAATCTTATGAGTGGGATTTGTGAAATATTGCGTGAACCAGATGGACAAATGTAACAAATGAGTGGGTCCCCGTCTGTCCTTTAAAATGGTCCTCCAGAATGATGATAATGCCATACAACATAAGAAATATGCAAAATATTTACTACCAGCTGTTGTCCATATTGAAGCATAATGAGTTAGTATCATCTGGCAAGTATGAATGTAAAACAGTTTTGGGAAGTTGTGGCCTGAGGAAGCTTTTTATTTATTTATTTTTTTTCCAGTAAGTTACTGCGTCACATTTTGCTGCAGTTGCATAATGCTGATGCTGCACTTCTTCTTTTGCCATTCACTAAAATGCATTGAGAGGGGAACATAATAGCCAGTCTTGATAGTTTTGACTGCAGATTGAAGAATGGAAAGGGTCCAAAATATCAATAAAATAAAAAAACAAATAAACATTTAGTTTAAAACTCTGCTATATCTTGTAGACAAATGTTTTGTTTTTGTTTTTTTTTAATGTCATTGATTTTGTTCAACATGGACTTAGGAGCTGATTCACTTTAAAAAATATGGTAATTTAATTACTGTTAAAACAATGATTACATGTAACTTAGACATCTAAACAACTTTCTCTTTCCAGCCAAATTTAGCCCAGTTTTAATCTGGACTATAGACATTTTGAACTGCAAATCACACATTCAATGCTTACTGAGAGACCAGTACTTCAAAAGTCAAACTGATCAAAATCTATGTCTAAAAAGTGAAAATGATGAATGAGTGCACAAACAGATGAAAACCAGCCTTGCCCCAGTGACATTCAGTTTATCTTGTTTTGGTAGACGAAACACAAGCATAATCTTATGTCTGTGCTTTTCAATTGAACTCTATTCAAACAACTTTATTCATCCCTTGCGGTGCAATTAAAAAGTATATGCAGAGCACACACACATGGACATATATCTCAATAAGACATAGGATAAAATAATATAATAAATATTTAAGATGCTAAAAAGTATATGCAAATATAAAGTGCATATTAGCAGAATGTATCGTAACAACTACGAGGAGGGGTCAGAGATCAATAGACAAATGGTATGAAAGTTGCCCATCTCCTGTTCTACAACTCTAACACAGATGTCAGCAAGAGGGGAGCCACTTGAAGGCCTGGAGCATTATGTATGTGGGGTCACTCATGAAGGATTTTACTTGCCTTCTGAAGAGTACATTTCCTGTATATGCTTGGTCAGAGACCATAAAGGGAGACCCATGACCTTGGAACACGTACTGACAACAGTGTGTATATATGCAAAAGCAACCAATGAAAATAATATAATAATAATAATAAATAATATTTTTTCTCAAAACTCGGGTGGCAGTGTTTTAAGAGTGGATCTAAAGACACACTTTGAAGTTGGCCTTTGTCTCATATTATCTGTCTGTTACTCTACAGACCTCAGCTGTTGGTGCTGTTGAAGCTGGATGAGGACCTCCATGTTAAATATCCCCGACTGCTGACGTTTGCCTCGCAGCTGAAGGCAGGAAAGGGTCTGACCATTGTGGGCTCTGTCATCCAAGGCAACTTCCTGGACAGCTATGGGGAAATGCAGGCAGCTGAACAGGTAAATACTGGAAAGGGATGTATATTGTACTCTATGTTGCTGAGTGTATTGCAACTAATTGTTATAAATGAACACCTTTTATCATTTGAAAAGCACAATGAAGCGTAAGCATACATCACTGTGAATTTTATATTTTTGTTACATTTCTCCACCGGCAGTTGTTTTTTAGTGTTTGTCTTGTAATCAATGGGCATGGCTCGAAACAGCTTGTTGTTAAAAGTACAGCATGTTGCCAATGAGCCATTTCAGATAAAATAAGCGATTGATGCAGGAACATTTTTCATAATGTGATGTGTTTGGTAAAGAATTTAACAAGTGAAGCAAAGTTTGCTCTTGTTTATGTGACAATAACTGGAGAAATTAATTACTCATCCTTGATTGCCAATATTCAGGCACTGGAGTTATCAACAGAGCAGTGCTCTCTAGGGAGGTAGTGAAGGTAAAGCGTGTACTAATTTAATTTCAGCTGTGGAACAGTTGTTTTTTGCAATACAAGTCATTATGATGAACATTCAAGGCATGCACTATGATCAGTTTTATCAGATGTAGGATTTTTAAGCATTATGTATTGCAGTTTATAATTATGTAAATATGCTTTATCTACTTACTTCTTATTGTGACCATGGATTAAACTTAATTCTGCATATCTTTTCCTCTCAGGCCATTAAGAATATGATGGAGATCGAGCGGGTCAAGGGTTTCTGTCAGGTCGTGGTGGCATCTAAAGTGCGGGAGGGCATTGTCCATTTGATCCAGTCGTGTGGTCTGGGGGGCATGAAGCACAACACTGTGGTGATGGGCTGGCCGTACGGCTGGAGGCAGAGTGAGGACCCTCGTGCCTGGAAGACCTTTATCAGTAAGAGTCTAAATGAAATACTGGCACTTAAAAGGCCCCATCAGTAATTGCAGTATGACATCCCTATCACATGACTGCAACCCCGAATCAACTTTGATTGTATACTATTTACAGAAATGTATGTAGTTGTCATGACAAATTTTCATGTGCTTAACAAACGCCTCAACATTATGAACTTGTAGTTACAGTAACCACGGTGACAGTAATGTGAATATACTTTTTGGGTGTTCAAATAAATTCTGTGATAGTTTTCCTCTGGCTAGTAAAGAAATAACTGCAGTGTGATTCTCATGATGTCATTGTATAACCTCTGTACCTGTACTGTGAAGTTAACTTCATTTAAACTATTAATAGTGAAAAGGTGAATATCTCACTCTTCATGTTTTCAACTCTACTCAGACACAGTCCGCTGCACCACAGCGGCCCACCTGGCACTAATGGTGCCAAAAAATGTGTCCTTCTACCCGAGCAACCATGAACGCTTCACAGATGGCAACATTGATGTGTGGTGGATTGTCCATGATGGGGGAATGCTGATGCTGCTGCCTTTCCTGCTCAAACAGCATAAAGTGAGATGACAAAGTTTATCGTATATCTTTGAGTTTTATTCCACTGAGCAACCGGAGGATGCAGTGTGCTGAGTTTGTTTCATTGCCATTTACATTTTCTTTTCAGAATTTTAATATTTTATATTTAAAAAAACATAAAAATGAGACCAAATTCATAATATGTGTTAAAAAATTATTATACAAATAACTTAATTTTCATTTGATTTTGATTCAATAAAAACAAAAGAAACATAATGTAGTAATCCCAAACTTGGTTAGTTTTAGTTGATATCATTTGGGGCTTTCCCTTTGGAACAAACTTTTTAGAACTTTCATTTCAAAATATGCTTTCTGTAGGTAATTATGTTTACACCCATTCAGTGTTGCACATGCTTTTACACTTGTGGCAATACCACGGTTTTATTTGCATTTTAGGTTTGGAGAAAATGCAGAATGCGCATTTTCACTGTAGCCCAAATGGATGACAACAGCATCCAGATGAAGAAAGATCTGGCCACGTTCCTCTACCAGCTGAGAATCGAGGCCGAGGTGGAAGTGGTAGAGATGGTAAGAGTTCCGGTTACACAACTACTAATAAAAATTCAAGGGTTAAACAGGGCTTTATAATGCAAGGGACAACTCAAAATATATTTCATAAAAGTTTTTTAAGTAATAAAAGTTGTAACCTAAACCACATGACAACTACAGTATATTGCAACGAAACACGTTACTTTGCTCACTACAAGATGACAAAAAATGTACTATCTGTTCCAAACAAAATGGGGGTTGAAAAAAGGAACCCATTGCTTGCTTCAACTTGTCTGATAATATGAGCAGATACCCATCCACACAGACAGAAAGACAAACACTTGAACATGAATTCATTTTCTTTTATCAATTTACTTTTTCATTCATTCTGTTGTGGTTGAAATAACCACTAAAATTATGTTTGTCAAATGGG
Organism: Thunnus thynnus; assembly: GCF_963924715.1. Lineage (NCBI taxonomy): Eukaryota > Metazoa > Chordata > Actinopteri > Scombriformes > Scombridae > Thunnus > Thunnus thynnus. The sequence goes on along the minus strand of NC_089517.1, from coordinate 28,959,576 downwards.
ATTTCAGCATGACAGTGACATCTCAGCATACACCTATGAGCGGACGTTAATGATGGAGCAGAGGTCCCAGATGTTGAGGCAAATGAGGCTGTCAAGTGCAGAGAGACAAAGAGAGGTATGTTTGTTTTTTTGTGTGTGTTACATTTGTTCCTGAAAATAAGCTTAAACAACTCATGAAACACATTATGCATGCAAAATCACTGAAATGTTTTCATGTTTGGAATCACTACTGGTTGTCTGTAATAGCGCAATGTGGGATTTAACCTGATCAACATTAATTCTGATAATTAGCTATGAGTAACAGTAAATCCTGCATTTTGACAAGCTTGCCTCATACTATTCTCATGGCTCCTGCAGGCACAGCTGGTTAAGGACAGACACTCTTTAGTGCGTATGGGAAGTCTGTACTCAGACGAGGAGGAGGAGGTGGTGGAGGCTCCTCCAGAGAAGGTTCAGATGACGTGGACAAGAGAAAAGTGTGAGGCTGAGAGGAGGAACAGAAACAACGCACCCGAGAACTTTAGAGAACTAATGAGCCTCAAACCGTGAGTCACATTTATTTTTTTCAGCATGACTCATCTTTACCCCGCCTCTCATGTAATGCTGAAGCATTACATTTCAATGTTTTTTTCTCTTCAGTGAAAGCTTGCTTAGAAGTAGTTCAAAAAGTTTGTCATTAGCACAAATACATTTTACTTTGTGAACCCCCCCCCCCTTTACTCTACTCCAGGGATCAGTCCAATGTGCGGCGAATGCATACAGCTGTGAAGCTGAATGAGGTAATAGTAAACAGGTCCCACGATGCTCGATTAGTGCTGCTCAACATGCCAGGACCACCTCGAAATACAGATGGAGATGAGAACTGTATCCTTTGCCAATCTGATAAATCAAAAGGGCATTTTGCATAATTCACATGCCATAAAAAGTGAGTACACTATTGTTGGGTTGTTTTTTCTCAACCTTTACCTCAGATATGGAGTTTCTGGAAGTGTTGACTGAGGGCTTGGAAAGAGTGTTGCTAGTCAGAGGTGGAGGTCGGGAGGTCATCACTATCTACTCATGACCTATTAAAAACTGCTATACCAGGGTCTCTGCCTCAGCAAGATCGAGGCAGCACACGCTCTGCTGCGCGAAAGTTCTTGGCAGATGCATGATATTGACTCTTTTTGAGTAAAAAAAGTGGTTTATTCTCTACTTGTAGAATATTGGGACACATTAGTGTACATATCCATCTATGTTCTACCATTCTTTACAAATCAAAGCTGTTATTACTCTCCCTCAGAAATCAATGCTTGTCTGTTTAACTGTCAAACACGGACTTTAGGTTAATGTTTTTTTTTATTCATAGGTAACAAATACCTTGTCACAGGTGAACCTATCTTTGAGAATTTGGCAGACAGAACTACACTACTACACCCCGAGAAGTACACATGTTGTTAGAACAGTTTTCGCAACCTTTAATCTAAAACAGCTCTTTGATTATGGAAGCACACTGTATTTATTTATTTATTCTTTCAACGTTTCCCCACTGAGGTAAAAGAAAATGTTACTGAAGATAATGAACACAATGCTCCAGTATGTAAATGTGGATGCCAGAGATCATAAAGCAAGTTTTTAAAAATAGTTATAATTTATGATTTTTTTTTGACAGATATTTGTATTGTTGATGAGTGAAAAAAACTGTTTATGAATAACTTTTTTTACCTGTTACATTTGTTTTTTTTTTAAACAAACCTGAAAAGCTTATTTGTACACAAAAAAGGCGGCTGAAGTGAAGATCTCTTTTTCTAAGATGAGTATGATCAGTATTTCTTTTTATGACTGAATGATATATACAAGTAAAGAGTATTTTATATTTAAGGGATAACCCATGACAAGCTGTGCAGTTATCAAAAACTAAATGCACAATGCCAAGACTGCCTCAAGTTTGCTCCCAACTTTATTAGATTTAAATTCTTTTAACGTTTGTTTTTTTTTTCCAGAACAGCATAGGTTGGAGTGGATTATCCCATTTATATCATGTCATGTAATTTTCCAGAAATCCAAATGTACACTTTCAGTAATTAAATGGAGGCTTTATGTTGGCAGTATTTTAGTGAGGCTATGAATATTAACTTTTGAAGAGCTATGAGGCTTAAAAACGCTGTGGTTATGTGAAAATTGTGCACATGGTGTAGAAATTAACATCAGTGTGAGCTCACCGAAGCAAATTCCTATCAACTACATGGCAATACAGTATTATATCTGAATCTCAACACGACAGTTGTTTGTTTGGCCAAATGGGAAAATAGCTCACACTAAAATACACACTATGTTTTGTAAACTTCCACAACATCTTATTATGCTGTAAGGTAAAATAAAAACATCAATTAATAAACTGCTCTCTCCGCTGACTATTTTGTTGAAGGTTTTCATGAATTACCTTTAAGTAATATCATAGCAATAAATATTCGTGTGATAATGCATCATTGTAAATTTCAATCAAATCGTTCTTTGCCTGGCCTTACCTGACAATTCACCTTATCTAACCTCGGCCTGGTTACCTCACCTCCAGTTGTTGCAATGAATCTGTTCACTGGTTAACAATAGAAAAAAAAAACAACAACTAAAAATGCAGATTTCAAACAACTTATAGTTCCATCTCTGGAGTTTTATTCAGTGCCATTATTCTCCTTCATGTCATGCGTTTTTATAGAGATTATGCTAGCATAGGGACAAGAAATTCAGCAAAAACTTAAATATATAATAAATAAAATCCCAAAATGAGTTAAATGCCTTTCAGAGGATATATCTCAAAGCCAGAGGATCAGTCGGTATATAAAGTATATTCTGTATATTCAGTCATTTAAATTACAAATTGGTCTACACATTTAATGATCTTTTTTCCACTGGTGGTGAGATGATTAACCTCCCCTTATCCTTACTGACCTGTGGAGTGCTGTGATGACCTACAAATAGCTATAGCAAAGTCATTAAGCTCTCCTTTTTTATATTATAGAAAATTAAAATTATACACTTTAAAAAAACAAAAACAAGGTGCAGCTGAACTGAGTTTCTAACTGTTCATTCTATGATAAATATGCTGGAAAGCAGCAGAACTATGGCCAAGATTAGCAGAAAAGGTAGTCCATGTTGGGCTCTAGAGGAGGACCTCTGACCAGAGAGCACGACTCTCAGGATAGGAGGAGGTCTGAGGACAAGCCTGCAGGGATTCTGCACCTCCTCTATTTGGATCTGCTCCTCACTGGGACGCTTCAAGCTCAACTGATCACGGACCTACAGAAAATACAGTGAGACAAGAGAAAAAGGAAATACAGTACATAAAACACTGAAACTTTTAAACTAGTCTGTGCTACGGAGAAAATAATTCAAACCTACAGTCTGAAAGCATTTTATGAATAATACATTAATTAGTATCCAATCAACGTGACAAGGTAATTGTTAAATCTGAAAATGTGATTTTGGTCAAAATAGTTCAAAGATACCCACAAATTCAATACTGTGGTGTGAAACAAGGTGGTTAGTGTCCATTAATATCAGGACAGGAAAATGCCTTTTGTTTTTGGAAAAGTGCTACATATACAATCAAATATTTGATACACACTAATGACATAATACATGATAGCAATAACATTTTCTGCAAAATATACAGCCTTTCTATCCTTCTCTATACTGAAGCTGAACTGCTCCTTTAGCCAAGACTTGAATTACATTCCCCTAATTTATTACAGAAGGCAGTTCTTTGACAGAAAATATATTAATCTTCTAGCTCACCCTCTCTACCTCTTCGAACACTCGGAGGAAGTTCCTTCGAAGGACATCAGCCAACTCATTCTCAGTCCAGTTCCTTTGCAGAAGTTCCTGGATCAGGGCAGGATACTTTGACACATCCTCTAACCCCTGGGGAAAGCTGTTGAAAGGAAGGGCGTATTTTTATTCACCTTATTTATTTTCATTATGAATAATAGAAGTAATAATAATAATAATAATAATGAACACTTGAAAGTCTAGACCTTCAGTACTATTTATTTTGTGCCATTCCTGTTTGAAACAGTTTGTTTCTGTATACAAGGAACAAACAGATTTGATGCCCAATATTCTACAGCAAAGCTATTGTAACAGCCTCTCTTTATGCCTGTTAGCAGGACAACATTATTGATTTTTTTTTAACCATTTTTCAGTCTGTTGACAGTTGACAGCCAAATTGCTTATCTCATGACAGGCTAACAAAAGCACAAAATTGATCTGGTTCAACAACAACCTTAGAAATATGTTGTCTTGAGAGTGCCACAGACAGGTGTGTACCCCACTGGCATGTGCTTTGTTTTATTTTGGTTATCTAGAAGCACTAAGACCTTTACAGTAGGTTTGATGTTTGCCTTTCACTTGTGATTGTACTGTAGTTATCTATCAGTTGTGTTTGCTGGTGAAGATTTCTTACCTCACAGCACCTTCAAAGTCCCCTCCGATTCCTATCGACTCAGCTCCAATCACGCTCTTAATGTGATCAAAATGGTCTGTAAAACCCAGGTGGAATAATACAGAATCTGAGATATATAAAATATAAAGTTCAGATTGACTTCATAACCAAAAATAAAAGATTGATGCCTTACCAGCCACATCAAAGATGTTGGCCTTATCACTGCAGGAAATGAATTTATCGTGGAGATTCACCATGATCAACCCTCGGTTCTTTTTCTGAAACACAACACAGCAGTCACTGCCAAGTCTAGTAAAAAAGAAGACATACTGTATGTAGAGATGATGTGATGAACATCAGGTTTATACATAATGAGAAACATGCTCGCTCATGAGAGATCTGAGGTGGCCAGAGTTGGGTTGAGGTTAAGTTGTAGAAATATATCCATGTTCCTACAGTTTATTGATAGTCAGTCTTTATATACTGCAACAGATTGTTGTTTTACATGTCAGCCAACGTGCTGTTCTGATGCAAACAAGAGAAATAATTTAGCTTGGAAGCAGAAGGGTTTTAAAACACTATACCTTAGCTCCTTTTGCATGCTCAATGGATGTTTCTAATTGTATACTGAAATAAACATTTAGAATAATCAGCAGTACATTGGACCTGGGTGATTCCATTACATAGAAAATTCTTCAGGAAATGTGCTGCTCCAAGAGTAGAAGCCAACACACACACACACATCACTTTCCTGTGTTGCAGGGAATCAATCCCCCACAGAGATATGATTCCAAGCCAAATATAATATTATTAATAATATGTATTACTGGAAGTTGTGTTCAGCAGAAACAAAGAGAAAAAGACTGAATTATCATAACCTGGGATGGGACTACACTTGTCAGTAATTATGGATAAATAATAAAAAAAAACACTAGTGGTGAAGGAGATTGCTCCTCTGTTGTAAGCAAAGCCTGGTTTATATAAACAAATATTCTGGACTCAAGTGAGGCAATGAAGTAATGAGTTAGTGCAAACAACTGGAAGCTAAATAAGGTCACAGACGAATGGCAGCTTAAAGAGATATTCAGAGAAGGGCTGGGGAAAAGAGAGCAGGGGACTACACAAGTACAGAGTACAAAAATTATATTGATACTATATATAGTTAGCTGATACTTGATTGATTCAAGTAATTCAAAAATGAGTCAAATTGTACATTTAGCTTTGACTCCTTGATCACCACCTTACAAGCAAGGAAGTTAAATATTAAAAATCCACAAAGTACTTAAAATCCACTCATTTCATGTTTGTGTATATTTGTGTATATATATGGTGAGACCAGAGAGGAAATTGATGAGAGGCAAACAAGGTTGTGGAAATTATGAAGGATATGGGAACATTCTGCAAATATACTCGTAGGATTTTAAATCAATTATTCTGACTCCTGACAGTCTACAATAGGATAATTGTTTAATCGTGGAAATCTGTTTTTGATATATTCTGTTGATACGAAAAAATCAGTGAAAGCATATTGTATGTTCTTTGTCAGAGGTATAAATACATTATAATTAAATTAAATTAATCAATCACCTGAGTGCACAGATAGTTATTTAATCAAGCAAGCAATTAATCACTCAGTGAATTCTCACCAGTTCATGCAGCAGCCAGTCAGGTACATTGCGGCTGTGGTTACAGATGGAGTGAGAAGATGAATGACTAAAAATAACCGGAGATTGGGAATGGTTCAGCACGGCCAAGGCTGTGCCCCAAGAACTGTGGGAGAGGTCCACTATCATTCCCAGTCTGTTCATCTCCTTAACCACTGCCTCAAAAAAAAAACACATTCAAAATCCATTTAAGCAGTCATCTACAGTATTACAGGAAGGAAGGAAGTCAATTCAGCTGACAGCAGGGGATAGTTACATATACACACATACAAACACACTCACAGAGATAACAATCCAGCAAGTACATGCTTATGTTGAGAGGGCCAACTGAATAGGAAAAGCCTTATAAAGATGTTTGTGATTTTATAATAGGTTGTTTCCTTTTTACAACAGGATTGCTTTGACAAGCAAGAACATGTTAAAGTCTAATTTGGGTTACATCAGTTTCCTTGTAAACAATTTATCATCAAGAGAACATTTAGTATGCATGGCATGGCATTAACCAATTTTACTAATGCTGGAGTCCACTTTCTTTAACACAGTTCATTACTGGAGGGTCTCAAGGCTTCAAATCTTCAACTTTTGGATTTTTAAGAGTACTACTACTATTACTAAAACAATAACTAATAATAATAATAATAATCATAATAATAATAATAATAATAATAATAATAATAATAATTCCTTGTGTTTGTTGGCCAATATTTAAGAACACAATAGGTTAACTCTTAAAGATTCTGAGTGGACACATAATACAATATAATACACACAAATCAGTAGTCACTGTTCAAATGATGGGTTTCTCTTTTTTAAATAAAACTCTTTATCATAAATATATTGAAAGTAATATGTTCAAATACATTACCAAAAAAGGCCAGTAAAAGTCTGCAAACATGCTGACACACTGCCTTGTGGAATGTGATAAATTAAAACAGTTATGTAGTTCATTTAAGCTTACCTTCCCAAAGAGTGTCAAGCTGGTGTTTCGTCTTTGATAGACATTATAAAGTTTTGAGGATGACTCAGCCCTGCATAAGAAAATAATATGTCAAAACCATATATCATCAACATGTCATTACTATATATGGGCATCTGAATGGGGCTGCGTTTTTTTTCCCTCTGAGAGCTGGGGCGTATTCATCTACATGTGATGTCAAGTTTCAAAGAGAGTACAAATACAGATTAATTTGCATAGAAGGAAAGAAATGTAAACACATCTGACCTTTCCATACAGTCTCCCAATAAAGCATTTTCATATTAAGTCTGGCTTATTATTCCTTTCACTTCCCTGAAAGTTGCTTCCTAAACTGGAAACCACACATCAATGACTAGCCATTGAATTATTCTACAATTTAGCAGCAATGGCCTAGATAGTAGTTCTACACCAGTCTGAGCCAATGAACAATGTAAGAGAAAATTATAGCAAAAAAATTAAACATTGTATGTTATACAGTGATAAACAGAACAGCTACAGATGTGTCTGTTAGAGGATATCCTGTTTTGTTGTATCCCTGACTGATTAACTGCTGTCATGTGGCCATCACTAATGCCCACTTCCTGTATATCTCTCTCTTCAAAAGATCCCAAATGTCATAGTGACATTGTCACCTCTCTAAAATTCAGAGAAAGGTGTGTGTATGTATGTTTTAACAGCAAAAAGATTGTTTTTTATTTTAACAAATATGTACATCCAAATCGTAAATAACATTGCAATTAAAATTAAGCACTGCAAATGAAATCTCTTCATTACCAGGGTGTATTGCAGGTATGTGTGAGGGCCATGGATCGAACTCCAAGCTGGTAAAACATCCGCAGGGCTGGCAGGCTGCTGTCAATGGAGTGGCCTCCCTCAATACTTATTAGACAAGCTATCTTATGTTTCATCTCAGCATTCTTCAGATCTGCAGTAACAAACACAAATGTAAAACACATACTGTACAGTACACGCATTATTGGAAATATATGACTCCACCCAAGCTAATAGCAGTCAGCTGCTATAGGATTGCATTTCTCATTAACTCAGAAAAAAGCTAACATTTTATATTTTTTGAGTGTAACATTGCGACTTCTTATCATAATATCATTTTCTCTTTTTCCCAAATGTGGACTGTAAATAAGAACATTGACTCTTAACAAACAAAAACATGGATGTAAACAACATTGAACACAATGCAAAGTGAACCATATATGTAGATAATTAACAGTATTTTTTTTTAAGTCAGTCACTTAAAAAAAATCTATATAGGTGAATTTGTAAGTAGCTAGCCTGTAGTCAAAGCTTGAGGTGTACTATACCCTGGGCAGAAGTGACCAGTTCAAAGTCCTTGTACTCAGTGCATATGCGTCTGACCACATCTATTTGTTCCAGGGTCAGCCTCACAGCATCCTTCTCCTGTGCCCCACACATTACATAGGCTGCAAACATCTGACAAAGGAGCAGGGAAATTACACAAGAGAGGAGGAGGCATTTAAGTTACATGCATGAAGTGGGACAAACCACACCTAAGAATACACGTGTCAAGACTGACTGATTAAGTTATAATACCTGTGCCTGCACATGGCCTGCTTTGAGACGGTTGATGTCTGTGGCCACTTTGCTGACATTATGAAGGTCAATTTTGCTCAGCTGATTGTCATGAAGTATCCTCAGTTGGAGAGCTAGGTCATTATGACTAACGGAGAGAGAGAGGGTGTGAGGAAAATAGGACGAAACGGTTGAAGAGGCATTTTAATTTGATTCCATTAATTTATTTCCAGGAAGGTAACACCTGTATGATAGAAATGACAGTACAAAACATGCTTTACCCATCAATAAGAGGATATCTGGTCATCAAGTCATGTGTTCTGTCTCTCTCAGAGTATCCAGATATCAAATAACACAGAGAGGACAGTACCACTAGATGACTTAGGGAGTTCATCCAGAGGCTGCGCGAAGCACTTCTTACAGTTTTCCAAGAGTGCATCTTCTGGAGAGAGAAAACAGACCAGTGCACTATAGTTACCTGATAACAGATGCAGCTCAACACACAAACACATACACACACACACACACACTAGAAACCATATAGTTAACACCACTGCCAACACTCCATGTCTCCCTGTTTTTTATCCTTTCTCCCATTGTGCTTCCGATTGGTTATTTCTCCCGTTAATCTTCCGATTTCATAGTGATACAAATCAAATAGGTGCCTCGTGGTTATGTAAAACATACACAAATATCGCTTTTCTACGCGTTAATGATTGTTGTAACGTTATCTTTCACTTATCTTTCACTATACCATAACGGTGATAAGATAAAATGCATGATGAGTTCATGTATTTTGACACAGTGCAGTAAGTCACACAGAGACAGACTACAGCAATATTGAACTATTAGCTTTTTTGATAGCTAAATAACAAAAATATTCACTGGACAGTGAAACGCACAAACACGTTCATTCTCAACAATTTTTTAAATGTTCATTAAAAAAACAACAACTTACAACAACAATAGAGTTACCTGCCAAGTCGTTTGAACCCACCCTTTTGACCACCTTGTTGAACAACTGCATGCAAACAGTACGAACTTTCCAGCTCTACGCCCCAGCAGACAAATGTAAACCAAACCTACACAAAACTTGGCAGCCGTGCTGTGCTGCATTCAAGTCCTGTCGGGAAAATGTCAGATACATATAGGTACAATCAAACATTTATTCGCTGGAGTCATTGGAATGGCCAATTATTGCAGGATCTACCCCTAACTTCTGCTATGTAAGTGAGTACCTACTCCGCCTCTTCACCTCTGCAGCCAAAACAAATATTGTAAGTTTATTCGTAGTAGATCCTATCGTTTATCGTCGAAGAAAACAATCATCAGTTTCTTTTTTTAACTCCGTTGCTTTTTTGAATTCTGTTGTTGAAATAAGTAATTTACGAGAAGCATGTGAAGGCAGCGTTGTGGGACCTGTGGAGTTGATGTTTCCATCTGCTGGCCGAACAATGTCGCTGCCACTATACAGGGTTCATTGTAGGCAGTGATGCTGCAGGATAAGTGGCCCCCATCATGTCCACTGAGGTATCACTCGATTTTTCGTTTGCCATAGTTGAATAAGTCGTTTGATAACATTTTAGGGTACATAATACAAGAAATAAGACATATTATAGCCTTTTCAAAAACCAAACTCTCCAAAAATGCTATCCGCACGCAGGCCAGCTGTAACGGCAAAAACATTGCAGCCGGTGTTACACCGTGTTTGGTGACCCATCAGATTCTGTGACCTGCAGGTTGGATGAAGTAGCTACTCAGGTCCTTTACTTAAGTAAAAGTATCAATACCACAGTGTAAAAATACTTAATTACAAGTAAAAATCCTGCATTTAAAACCCTCCTTTAGTAAAAGTATGGAAGTATTACCAGCTAAATTTACTTAGAGTGCTAAAGTAAAAGTAAAAGGCACAGCCTGATTTCTGCAAAATTAGTACTTTTACTTTAGTTCTTTAAATAGGGTTTTAAATGCAGGATTTATAATTGTAATTAAGTATTTTTACTTGAGTAAAGGAAACACTGCAGGTCACAGAATCTGAAGGTTCACCAAATACGGTGTAACACCTGAAAGTGAGAGCGAGAGGAAGCTTGGCCTCGGAAAATGACAACTTCGTCTTGCACGTTGAAAACATAACTATACGTATGTATGAAAATATATAATGAAACAATTATTGGTGTAGATAAACCTAATTGGAACAAAATGTTTAATTTTGGTGAAGCCAACAAAAGAGAGCTAGCTTGGACACTTCCCGCTAACGTAGCGGGAGTTACCTTTGCTAACATTTCCTCAGCTTCCACAGCGTTAACTTATTTGGAAACAAGTTCAAACTTTTTTGTAACGTTAACTTTATTACGCAGGAGGAAGATATTTGTTACGGCTGGATAGAAAAAAGTCTGAGGAATCTAGAAGTCATTAAAATATGGTAAGTGTTGTGTAACAATGTTTGTAAACTCTGAAAAACTTCTGTTTATCTAAGTAACTTAGACGCTTAGCTTAGCTGGAACATACAGTTTCATGAACAGGCCTTTTTCACAGCAGACATTATGACATGTCATACTAGGAAAAGCACAGATATTACTAATAACATTTGATGAACTGAATTGATGATGGTTCCCTTTTATCCTGGTGTCCCAGTAAGCTATATCAGTGAACCTGCACAATAGCAGGACCATTAAACTAAAACAGCCCGCTGCAATGTCATTATTTACACCTTATCAGTGACATGTCAAAAAAGGCCAATGCTTAAATCTCAAATGTGAAAAAAAAAAAAAAAGAATACATCAGGGGCTGACAACATAATGTATAGCATAGCACCATATCTTAACGGGATGCTTTTGATATCACAACCAACACTTCTTGAGCTCAAAAAATAATTTTTATGTATTATAACCCTGATGGGTTAAAAGGTTGGTTTCAAGCAAGTTTCTATACTTATAACAGTGTCGTCTGCTCAGAAGTAGGTACATGTTGTCATCGTCAAAACAGCTGCACTTCCTTTTAAGGTGCACATTAAGTGCAAAGATGTGTGTGTGATGACCACAAGTTTGGCCTACTGAAGTAAATACAGTGCAGTAACTATGCTTAAATTAAGCTGGTGGCCTGTGTCTGCTCAGAATCACAGGAGAGCGAGCAGGTATCTGCCTCAAGAAAAGTTTGGGAGTTTGCACACAGCAAACATGTTAGGAACAAGATCTTATGAGAACATATATCTTGAAGTAGTCATTGGATATTGATTATTTTGAGAGCCCATACATGATATCCATGGTCTGAATGTTTAGCAGTATTTGCAGTTTGGTTCTTAAGTGTTCAGTGGTAGAAGAGAAGTGGTTGGCATGTTGAATGCATTAGCTGTTAATGTGTTTGTGATAATTGTTTTTTTCCTCTTTTTTTTGCTTAAGTAGTACTCTGTTTTGCTTTAGGGGGAGGGAAGCTTTTGTCTGTAGTGTTTAAATAGTGTGTGGTCTGTGAGTGCATTATAACAAATTGTTTATTTGGATTTTTAAGACAGTATGTGATGCAAAACCACGGACATACAAGCAAGTTGTCCTCATGTATGGATAAAGGTGTGCTAGTTTCATTTGTTTCCTGTGGTAATTAGTAGGAATGATTGTATGTAGATTAATAGTGCACTTATGATGATGGTCATGTCAGTGGAAACAGTTTTATGTTGACTTACTCAAATCTTTTCCAAATAAATGAGGTGTATCCAGTATGTATTCTTTATATGTGGGAGACCTTGAGTCTCCCTATGCCTGTTTAAGAGGAGTAGATGCATTCAGGGCGCCACTTAACTGGATTAGTACCAAAGATACATCTGATACTGTGAACTGCAGCTTACAATTTGACCTGAATGCTGAGGTCCAGACTACAGAATACAACCTCTGCTTTTACATTCTTTCAAACTTGAAATGTGCTTGTGCTTAATGAATCAGGGGTGGATTGTGCAAATGTGAATGAGTCTGCTGTTGATGGGGAGCATCAGAGTACCACAAATGAATTTCAATTAATTTCAGTGGGAAGATAGAAGCCTGATTCTGTGGTCCACCCATTGAGATTTGGCCTTGTAGTCTGTAATGAGGAGAGTGATTCGGCTCTGATTGGAGCACCCTACTGCTTCAATGGAGTAATCACAACTGTGTTGATATTACTCTACCAATCCTTCCACTGCGTGGAGTGGACCCCCTGCTGACACTGTTTGAATTCAAATTAACCAAATCATTTAGTCATATTGTCGACCTTGGTGTGGAATGTGACTGGCAATACAAGAGATAAAAATCACTCACTTTACACTAAGCCTTCACAGTTTGATGAGGGAGCTTAAGCCAAATTCTTTTTACCAGTAACAAGCTAGAGCGCTTTGTCCTTTAAGGTAGAAAAGTGCTACATAAGTACAGTCCATTTACCATTCATTTTACCATGATGTATTTATTTTAAATAATATTTTGGAAGGTATGGGTGTCAGGGTTAGGTCACTTCAGAAAATGGATTTTCTAAATGATGATGTTTTTCTGTAAAACCCTAAATGAAACAGTGTTGAGATACAGTGGCTTTATAGAAAAGCACTTTGAGTGGCTCCACTATAACCATTAGGAGATGCTCCAGCCTCAGGTGTTTTTTTGTTTTTGGTTTTTTTTTTACCATGGGTAATATAAATTGCAGAAATGTTACTATTTTTGATAGTAAATTGTAAGAAGTGCATGGGGGGAAGTGCATTTTTTGGATGTAATTCTGCAGAATTACATGAAAAAAACCTTGAAATTAGATTCAGATTCTTGTACCAGAAGTTAATAATTGTTTTAATTCAAATGCCGAGATTATTAATAAAATCTAAATGATTTTATTATTATTATAAGGCAGCTAGTATTGTATTGAAATTTATAATCGAGAATTTATTATTGCAGCATCTATCTATCTATCTATCTATCTATCTATCTATCTATCTATCTATCTATCTATCTATCTATCATCAGTCTCTATAAAACACTCCACTTTCCAGATGAAAACTAAAGAGGAAGTAACTCACATCCTAAAACAAATACGGTCAACCATAAATCTTAATAATAAAAGTAATCATTGTGGTTGCTAGGCAAAGTTTTGTGGTGAGCTTATATTTGCAGTTGAACCTCTAAAGAAAAAATATTCACTGCACTTTTAATACCTGTTGTATAAAAACCTTAATCATTGAAGGTAGGATAGTCTGTTGAAGGCTGTTTAGTCCCTTTGCTATTCCAAGTGTGTGATACTTAAGAAAAGCACTGTGCCCTTTTTACAATGACTATATTGATCACATTGAAGGGGAGGATTATGCCGATAACACCAAGATGCAGCAGCTGTTCATCACTCTAGCAGCACTGAGTAGAAGACTGAAATAAAGTTAACATGCAACCCTGCAGCGCTGCACATTATACTTGGCATGTTTTCACCTCTGAATACAGCCATTATATAGAGCAGCTCAGTCACCATATTAAACATCTGTTTTTACACTTTTCCAGTTAACCAAGCATTATAGTGTCCATCTTGCTTTTCCTACAAATCTGAACTGACTCCACCATTTACTGGGCGTTACTGAAACACAACAAAACTGGTGCAGACATTAGCTTGGTGTTTGTGTGCATGAGTGTCTTTCTGTTCTTGCTTTACTTCACTAATATAAGCCACTAAACCGTAGAAGAGACGCTACAGTGTATATTACTATGAGTGCTTTTTCATATTATTTTTTTCTTCTTCAAGATAATTAAGTCTGAAGTCCTTTAAATATTGTGAGGGGAAGGAAATTATGATAAAAGAGTAAAATGTAGGCCTTCCACTCATTGAAATTAAAGTAGGAGTAAAGGCTAAATTTCAATGAGCAAGCATTGAGATTGTCGCTAAATGATCCAGAAAATAGCACGGCTTACAGCTGCTATATTTAGTTAGAAAAGCAGTGCTGTACTTCTAGAACATCATTACAGATACAGTAATTAGTTCACCATACAACGTTGGGCTTTTCTGTGAACATTTAGTTTTGTTGTGCAAATGTTCTAGTGCATAGGGCCTAAAATATTTTAAAATACATTATTAATAGCATCATTGAGCAAGATGTGTCCCCTCTGCAGTAGATTTTGAACTTATTTCCCCACCAGAGGGCAGCAACAGTCAGAACAAACTTTCATTGGTCCTTACCTTTGTAAGCCCATCCCTTATGTGAGAAAATAAATCAAATATCTTTATAATACACAGAATTAATACACAATGCATGCATGTGTTATGCTAATAAATACATAAATAAATGGATAAATAATTGAAAGAGCTTGAGAAAATTATCAAAGCGAATATAATTTTGCTTTAGTTTCCTTTTCAATTCTAATAGCATAACACAGCTGTCACGAGTCCATTTCCATGTTAGTAACCACTGAGTCATTTAGTGTTTTGTTTAAAAATGGTCTGTATTTAGTGTAAATACAGTGTGCCCTCAATTTCTATCAGGGCTTTTGAAAGAATGCTGAAGACATTTTGGTCTCCGAACTTCTCATTTCTTTTGGCCTGGTTTCTGGCAGCCCTGTAGTCAGTGTTCATTATCTGCTCTTACAGCTTTGACTTCAGCACAGCAATTACATCCTCAGCTGCGCTGATTAATCCAACATGGAGGCATTTCACAAAATGGTTTTGAAAAGACATTTCCAGACACTTACCAGGGAGTAGCTGTGGCACGGCTTGTTTATGCAGATAGACCACAGCCAGTCATATTGCAATAATATGTTTCAATGGCTGCTTAAGTGTTCTCTTAACCTCTAGTGTACACTGTGCAGGAAACAATAGACTGTTCGGAGAGTGATTAATTTAATCTATTTTACTCCTGACATAAAATGGAGTTCTGCCTGATGTCATGTTTGGGTAATGTACGTTTCTCTATTGTTAAACATATTCCTCTATGGCCATTCGTTAATATGTTTCTACTGCTCCCTGCTTAACTGCTTAACCTTCCATTCTCTCTTGGCAATCACATAATCAATCACTGTCCCATTACTTGACAAGGCAGACAAAGTGAGTGTATGAGTGAGAAAAACCTTTTGGCCTGTCTCGACAAGCAAGAGGAATGTCGACTTCAGAGGGCTAACACAGGCAGAAAACATAGGCCCAGTAAATATTCAATTTAAAGGATTCCCAGATAAGGCGAGTTGAAAAATTGAGGCAGCACCCATTCTTCTAGATAAGAGAAGACGGAGCCATCTGGAGGCTGGGAGATAGCGAACTCCCACGCCATCCCAGAGACCTCACTCTCATCTGCTGCAGCGGCAGAAAAGGGAAAAATAGAGTGCCAACACTTTCATTATGTTAACTTCAAAATGAATTCATTCACATTCAGTGCATGTAGTTATTGGCTTTGGTAAACAGAAGGTTACTGATGTGTCCGCCACAATAGATAACTATGATTGGTCAGTCCTAACATAATGTTGTCCTTACTTAATGATTTAATAACAATTCAGTAACATTTTTCTCTGCATTACCAATTTGAATTATTTGTTTTTTAAATTCCATTTTATTCTTAAACAAAGTAGTCCATACTTCAGTTACATGTATCTTTAAACCTGCTGCATTAATACCACAAGAAAAATAACTGTACTCTGAAATTTTCATATATACTCAGTGGAAGAAAAAAAATATTACTAGCCTCTAATAGAGTTGCACCCACTTAAAAACTCATGTCTGATCCAAATCATCTTTAATATGTCCACCCTCCTTTGACCTGTATATCTCTTTCAAGATTGAGGATATGGTTAATTTGATTGGTGGTCAAAGCTTTTCCTTTCACAAGTCAGTTTCATTGAAAGAGCAGGTGTTTCAAACATTTAGTGTACTCAGTTCAAATACACTGTATGCATAGAGTACAGGATAAACCAAGCACAAATAGTGTATTTTAGGCCTAGGCCTGTATCTCGTCCAAATCCACCTTGACTGCATCTTTGAAAACAAACATCATTGGCAAAATAGACTCTCAGGTTGTGAATAACCTTGTCCACATTCTTATAATGCACTTTGTTGACTCCTCTGCCATGCTATTTTGTGCCAGCCACATTGGATTTAGCTCTGGGATAATGCTTTTGTCAGTATGTTTTATCTGTTCTCTCACTCAGGTACGCTATGCCGTTATCCCTAATTACCCCCACTGCATTTTACACTTGGCCCAGAATTCTTAATGCTTGATAACAGATGCAGGTCGATTTGAAATTTACTTATAGCGGCACTATCTTTTTGACCCGCATCGCAGACTGACTGTCCCATAGGCTCTTTGGTGAAAGCTGTTAAGTCTGTGATAACAACGACCTGAAGTGATAACCTTCCAGCAGTCTCGAGGACACACATATGTACTGTAATGCAGTCGCAGCATTTCTTATTCAACCTTGGGTGCTCTGCTGTGCTCTGATTCATTTAATGGGATCGAGAGGAAGGTTAATCACTATGTCCGCCATAGACTGTTGAAGTGCTGGCTGACCACTGTATGAAATATTACGATTTGTATTGCTTTGAAAGACAGTTTTGAACGCAAATGCCATAGGAGTGCACTCTCCTTTTTTCTCTATTGTAAGCTGTAACAGGATTGTCTTCACAGTCAGGAGTCACTTTGATTAATTAGGATGCCGACATCTGCGTTTGCAGATTTTCATTCAGATCAACAGTAAAAGCTTCAGACAAGGTTCCACTTGTCTAAGTTATTATCCCCAAAAGACATGGTTGATTAAGTGGAAAAAAGTTTTTAAGTATTTGGATAAAATAATTCTCTGGTTTCTATCAGTAAGATTTATTTTGTTTGTTTGTTTAGGACAACTTTTTAAGAAATATATGTAGAAATCTTTAATCCATAAAATTCAATACAAATGCTCCCAGCGGTTTTTCTTTCCACCACTGTGCATTCTGCTCGGAGTTGAATTTTGATCCAATTGCCATAGATGTCTGCAGCATCCAGTTAAGCTTCAGCAATTACTCAGAGGTACCTTTTTTACAACTAAAATGTTATCTAAATGGTGTGAAAATGCAGAGAAGCGATGCATAAAAAATGTCAACTGAAGAAAGTCTGCATTTTATTTATTTTGTCAGTAAACTACAAGTGCATAGTGTTGCTGTGGAAACTTGGCTCTCTTTAGACCTTATTGTTCAGCCTATTATTTTGCTTGAGAAATGGTAGTATATAGCGAAAACGGGTAGACTATACTGTATAATAGATATTGTGGGCGGGTAGGCCTATAGGCTGAAAGGGGAAAGGAGTGTAGCGTGTTGCCTTGGTTTCATATTTTGCAGGAATAGTGTAGTGTATAGCGCTGTCAACCCTAGTTTTAATCCTTTTCTCCACTGTGTTGTGTGATGTTATGTTGTTATCTTAATGATAATCGGTGCCTGTATTTCTGCCCTAGGCATTTCTGTCAGGCTGGGTTGGTTTAGGAGCTGTGCCTTATCAACAGCTTTGTCATTAAATCAGCTTTTTCTACAGACAAATTTCAGTGCCGTTATTCTTATCAAAAGATCGGCACACTGTGATTTTCTGTTCAATCAAAGCTTTGCAAATTCAATGATGTGTGAGTAAGAAAGATGAAATACAAAACAAAATTTACATTGGAAAAAAAATTTATTTAATTTGTTCTCATGATAGTAAATAATCAAACAAATAAAATGTGTCATATCATCAATGGCTTTAAGCTGTTTTCATTTTGTGATCTTGGGTCTACGTTCTGTATTTTTAAATGCTACACTTAAGAGCATGGATAAATTGAGATGATTGTAACATGATGCTAATAAAGGATTTTGTCCACAGGCTGTAGATAGTTTACTGCAAGCAGGAATCTGGAACCTGTGCAATTCATGGCTTTTTTTTGTCGGTGTGAAATGGGATGTGAATCTGTTAGATTTTATAGCATTGTAGCACACATCATCACAATTTTGTGAATCTGAGAGACCATGTTGGATGTGCCAAGAAACACGTCCCCTAAATGCTGTATGTACAGAGGCAAGCTTTTAGGTCCCAGTCAAACTGACCTCTGGAGGCTGGAATTGGTACTTAGTTCTTCTGAGAAAGCACTGTTCTGTCTGAGTGAGTGTTCTGATTGTCTCAGCATTGTGCTTGAGTGGAGGGCAGCGCCAAATGAACTCCTCGGATTCAATCCTCTCCACTGTTTGACACCAGTTCAGCCAGTCAGTGAGGGGGGAGGACTGAGACTCCTTCCTCCAAACACACCCTCTTACAGTGAGGGAAACTGCTGTGTGGCAAAGGTCCAAGAGGTCTCTTGCATGCTGTCTGCGTGGCACTGACACCCTCTCTGTCCTCCCACAATGCACTGAGAGTCTCCGGAGGTTGGTAGCCTGGTTCCTGGGGATCCAGGGGATCTTTGGAAAGAAGGATGCTGATGGAGGGCACAGTCCTGTGCACTGTCATCTCCGATGTCCCCCCTTCGGTACTCTCCCACACTTCTTTCACCACCTTGTACTGCAATTTGGTCAGCTGGTGCAGAGAGCCCACTTTTCGTTTCATGATCTCAGCACAGGTGATGGTCTTTGTGACAGCCCGACCAGACCCGGTGAACACCACCTGCCTTAGCCCACCACCACCACCACTCACACCTCCCCCACTTACACTCTTCTCTCCCTGCATCCGTGCCATGGCAAATCCCATTAAGTTGCGGATCTTACTTCCCTCCTTCACGCGCATCTCCAGCACCCCAGTGGCCAGTCCTGGGAAGGGACAAGGGCTGTCCTCCTCAGTTCGGCAGACTTTCTTGAACCCTTCCTGCCCTAGTTTAAGTGCTGGGGGAGGGAGTGGTAGAGGTGTTGGTTTTAGTGGGGTCGAAACATTGTTGACCATTGCTGGCTGGGCTGCAGTGCTGTAAGTTTGACCCTGGTAGAGAGGGCAGGTCCCAGGGGTTACCCCATTCTCCATTTGGATCGGTCTGTTTACCTCCAGTCCGGGGTGGGGCTTGACTGCGTCTCTGGTCAGGTATTGGCTCTGGCCACTGACCACTCCGCATCCTGTAAACATTTCTCCTGTCTTTAATGCTTTGCCGAAAGTGTTAGTCCAGACACACACTTTTCCCACATGTCAACAGCTGTAAAGTTTCAAGACTTCATATAAGAAATATTACCCACTCCCCAAGAGCACTATCAATGAAGTCTTTAATGCTCCCTCTCAGAAAGAGCTGGAGAAATAAGATAAACGCCTGGCTGGTGAATTAAGAGCACTGTCGGGACCATTCAAGATGTTCTTTAAAGAGCATCTCAATTTCATACCACAAGTGACTATTTGGAAAGTACTCTGGAGACAGATAAAAATAATAAAAAAAACTATATTATCCTCTTTTCTTCAATTGTATGTATTTCATACAGTGCTTTTATCCTTAATAGCTGCAAAAGATATGGAGTACTTTGTTGATTTTTCTTTAACAAAACTTTTCTAAAGAGAAAATAAAAGCTCAAATTAAGACTCCACCTTTTTCTTAGCGATCCAGTCCAGCATTGTTGATTTTGATCTGCTGATATGTCGCCCTCAACTCAAAATGACATCTTGGGTTGGTCCAGCTGTTAGGTTCCACCTTCTGTTTTGGACCTTTGGATGTTTTACTCCAGCTTGGGTAAGTGTGCGTCTCCTCTCTCTGTGCTCATCTTGGCATCCACTGTAGTTGAGGCTAGGGGTTGCATGGAGGTCTGCACCTGGGGTGTCCTCCCTAGAGCTCTGTCTTGTCTCCAGTGATGCTCTGGGAAGTCTGTTCTGTTCCCCACAAAGAGACATAAGGGACAGGAGCTGCTTCACAAATGCTCACAGGAGGAGTGTCTGTGTGGTTGAGGGGGAGCATGAGGGAAAGGGGAGACAGCCCTCTTAAAGGCGCAGGTCTTTTCATCTTTTAGATGAACACCCTCCCCTCCACAACTGAAGCCTGCGATCAGAGGAAAAGAGAGAAGGGTAGGGCTACTGTGTCCCTTTAAAACCTAGAAGCCCCGGCAACTTTGTCAATCTCTTTAGAGGACGTTCCAGTGTTCAACGTACATGACTGATTAAACCTGAGTTCTGAAATAGAGACTCAGTCAACCTTTAAAAATGCATTTTCAGCTACGAAACAATGAATTAAATTAGCTCTGTTATAATTGAAAACATCCTTCAAAGAGCCACTGAAAGTCAGCAGCATTAAATTTCACTGTACTTAGCCTTTATCCTATTAGATGTTTGTGACCATTACAATTTACATAATGCAACATTAATAGCTTCATTGTTGAGGCAATCAAGTGGCGCGGTAAGAATGCCTGTCTCTTAACGCTTGGATTGTTATATTGTTAGAATGCTGGAGAGCCCTTGTTATCAAGGACACAAAGAGCACAAAAAGCATAGAGGCATGACTTCCATGACTGTCTTCATTAGTTTGGCATATCTGTGCAGGTGAGAAGATGGGGCTGACAGGTGGGGTAATAAGCATCTTAATGGGCTTTCCATCACCAGTGGAGGGCGCTGGCTCGCTCCCCTCTGCACCGAGTCAGGCCCAGACAGCTGTAGCATCACCCAGTTCAGCCCAGTCTCCTGGTCGACAGGTGGATTTGTTTTCGTGTGTGACTGACAGATGGGAGAATAGGTAAAGACAGCCCACTGAGGCTGAACCTATAAGGCCAAGAGAGAGAGACAGACAAGTCCTAACTACTCTCCGCTCAGTATATCCCATGGTGCACAGTGGTACACAGACAGTATAAACTCACCGTGGCTCAGCCCAGTACTTACTGTGAGGCTAATTCACAGTGGCATGTGTATTATATTGGATCCCTATGGTAATCAAGGAAAAAATAAGGAAACTCCCCTCCACCCCAACCCAAACTGGCAATGTGGAAACTGGGTTTGAATGTCTGTTATTAGCAGAGTTTGAAATAATCATTGAAGAATCAATAGATTGATTGGATCCATGGAATAATTAACTTTAAAAAAAAATTATGTATGAGATGGGAGAGCTATTTATCTCCAGATCCATTCCAGACACTGCAGGGGACGTAGTAAGAAAGATCTATCTTTTTCTTGCCTTTTTTTAAGCTAAAAAGAAGACGGGAGAGAGGGAAGACAGAGGGAGAAGGGAGGGTCTGTAGCGCTCATCACCAAAGTGATCATTCTGTTGTTTGGGAGAAATTACCCTCATCAGTCATACAGAGATGCACAGCTGCCTAAGGGGATCTGGTAATGTTACTGCATAATAAACCGTGTTTGTGTGTGTGTGTGTGCATGCATGCGTGTGTGTTCAGAGTGAGAGTGAGGGCAGGGGGTAAAAGAAGTCTGATTTAACCACAGAGAGGTTAAAATTGATGATAAAAGCAGCTCTGTAATCATCCCTCTTTACTACATGATGTTGGCACATCATTTATTGCTTCTCAGTTTAACTTTGGGAACCTGTTTGCTGGTGGGAATGTGATAGATTAAGCAGTTCAGCTTTTTCGAAAAAACGCAGGGCTCCGAGCAAAGTGTCTTCAGACATATATTCACAACACTTTTGGTCTCCATCAAAGACGAACCTATTCTCCAGATGGCTAAATAAAACCATCAGGGCTTTTCAGAAGTGCCGTGTATTGACCTTTTTGAGCAGAGCCTTTTTCCTTTTAAGTGGCTTCATTTAATGATGGGTAGAGGCAATGGTGCTCACGCTTGGTCACTCACTCCTTCACACCTCCTCCACAGAACTGGCCTCTGCTCTTGTAGCTCTCTAAGCACTTACTCCTCACTTTATCTGACCTTGGCTGTCATCTGTGACATTCTAGGCATTCTCTCCTGCAAATCTTTGTTCAACAACCACTCTCAGCTTTTACTCCTGTCCACCAGAATCTAAGTAAAGAAAAAACATTTATTCCCAAAGACTGTGACAAATAGCAGTGGTATTGTCTTGCTTCTCTTCCTCCTTGCAATGTACTTCAGATGTCTGAAGTGGTTGCTGTTATGAAATGTAGGGCTGTCCCTTTGTTGTTTGTTCCACCACTGCAGAGTCTAGTTGTAGAGGGGCTTGTTGTGCTGTTGTCAGGGCTGCACATAAGCGCAGTGCCTCACTGTGACAGCCGGTCGCTCACTTTACGTTAACCGCAAGCGTTTTCACGGTCATCAACCAATGGTGGCCTAGAGGCTGTCATTTTGCTCAGTGTGGAGCTTGCCCGTGGCTTGGTTCTGCCCCACAAACTCACAGCCGGCCCTGGTGGGGGGAAAGAGCAACACACACATGCATATGCACACACTTATAGACAGGCGCACACCCACTGGATGGGCACACACACACAAAAAAAACTATATGCTCAGCATAAGGCAGGCTGTTGGAGCAATTACAGAAACATGGCAGAACACGATGAAGCAGGCCCCACTATCAGAAGGGAAATAGAGTGAGCAGAGGAAAAATGATGACGCCATTAATAACAGAGAGGCTCAGAGGCTCTGAGGGAGGTGGGGGTGGATGACCCTCTCTGTAATTTTTATGTGAGAGCACTTTTAGGTGCAAGTGGTTGTGTTTGTATTAGATTTTTGGACGTTTAATGGGCATGTTTTTGCGTCAAATGCAAAAAAAAAAAAAAAAAGTGTGTGTGTGTGTATATATATATATATATAACCACGATGGTAATATATGCTAAATGATGTGTGAAGTGATGTTTTTCTGTCACTCATGCATCCATTATTTTGGTAAATGACAGGTCAGACTTCCTTATTCGTTCATTCTCTCTTTTTGTGTCTCATTTATTCATACATATCTCTTCTCCTTCAGCCGCTGCTTTCCCTTCGGCACTGCAATGCAGTTATGTCTCACACAGTGGCAGGAAACTTTAATTGAAGACACTTGTGAAATAGGATCATGAGAGAAGGGCATGAAAGAGATGGAGCTAAAGGTAGAGGGGACAGAAGTGGTATATATGCAACTCTGCAAGAAGTGATTAAACAAAGTTTCTGCAATTGTAAACCCCAAGCATTGGAATGTGAAAGATTGGAAGCATATGGTAGAAAAAAAAGACATGGCTACTCTTGATTTATGAGGCCTGTCAGTGAAAGTGATGTCTTTTGCTTCATCAACTAAACAGCTTTACAAAGCTATTGCACCAGCTAACAAATGTTTTGATGTTTTTGAAGTACTACCATGGTATAAAAGGGTTAATATTAAATCGAATTGGGCATAGCTGAACCCTGTTGACCTACAATATGCTTTTAGGTGTACTATTGCACACAGTTTGATTAACGGCACTGTCTGTAATTTAAATTGGCAGCAGCAGTTGATAATAGCATTTGTGTTTGTGTCTGTTTTGTCTGGCCTCAGGCTTAAAATTAATGGACTTTATAGAATTTTTTTTTATCAATTATATCAAGAATTAAGTGACCATGTTGAAACAAATGCAAAAAGAAAATCAATGCCTCAGAGCAAGTATTCACTAATTCTCTAGCTTTCAATATGGGAACATTGTGCCACTTACTGTATATTTGTAGACAACAGACATGTCATAATAAGATGAATGACATACTTGGATGAATGGAAAGAATGAACACCCCATACAAAAAATAGACAGAGCTGAAGTTGATGACAAAACCATATGGTTAATGCTAGGGGTGGGTGAAAAAATTGATTAAATAAGAATCTTGATTCACAAATGCCAAAAATTTTCTAAATGTTAGTTCATAATGTTATGATGAGAATGAAAAAGGTGGAACCCAACTGCGAGGGCAGTGCAGCACCTGGACAGTCTACAGCATGCACACGCTAGACTTATCTTGTAATTCATCTTCAAAAAAGATGCGCTGTCACCCAGAGACTAATGTTAGCAGAGCAGTGATCTTCAGCAGTAAGAAATGAGACCGGCTGATCAGTGCTCACTGCAGCACTTAAACAAATCAAACCAACTCTGGTAGGAAAAAAAAACAGCGTCTTGGACAGGACGGGGCTAACCGCGCAGCAGAGAGGCTGCTCTCTACTGCTAGAGACATGACGTTAAAAACAACACAGTGGAGCAGTCCGCCTCCCCTTACTCCACAGTGAACATACCAACACTTGTTTTTGGCTGGACCAGCCCTATAACCATGGTTGTCCGTGAGTGACTGAGTGAGTGAATGCCTGAGTGAGTGATGAAGTTACACCATTGGTCGGCAGGCCCAGTGTTGGACTTTCCCCATTGGCCGTTGCTCTTTCAAAGTGAATGAGCGCGAGATGATGGAAGTGGAGGACAGCAGCGTGACTCAGAGCGGCTATGTCTCCTGCTTCGAGTTCTGAGGCTCTCAGCTCCGGTGTTAAATGCAGCAAAGTCGGCTAAACTCCTGTTAAAACAGACATGTACCAGCGTCTCTGTGTCTCCTCCTCTACCGTCCAGTGTGGTTGACTCTCCAGCTGACGCTTTTTATTTCTCTGATGTTCTCACATCACAAACGATGAACAACAGCATTAAAACAGGAGTCTTGCAGGTAAAACATGCTACTCATTTAGCTGTTATATCAGTTTAGTGACTCTGCAGGTGCGCTTGATTTGACTGTATCTTCAGTAACAGAGATAAGCCTTCTGAATTTGCACGCAAAATGTTGTCAAAACTTTCGTTTACAACTTCCGCTGCAGCCTCCATAATCATTGACCAGGAAAGAGGCAGAAAAAAAGCACATGCACAGTTAAAGCACCCCAAATAACAGTCACTCTGACAACACACTAATTGTGAAATAGAGGAAAGACCAGGGACAGATAACAGATAGAATAGTTATAATTAGAATTAAAATAAGTTCTCTTTAAAATCAAACATCCCAAGATATGAGTAGAAAGTATTGTTCTTGCAACTACATTTATAACCTTTTTTTTACTCAAACCTAGTTTAACCATGTTATGTGATATGCTACGTCAGTACACTTTACCAGCAAATATTCCTGGGACCACTACAGAAATTTGCAGAAGAACATTTAATATCCAGGAACTCACATTATCGACACTACCACTGACTATCTCTGTAACAAAGTGGGCACAATTTCACATGTTGACCATCCAGCCGTATGCTAGGTTTTGACCTAGACTTGTTAACCAGTAATGTTGGTCAGTAAATTACACTTTCGTTTTGTTATTCTCATACAGGTAGTAAGATGGTTCCAAATGAATGCAGTTAACTTCTTAAAATTAAAAAAGCATATCTTCACACACTTTTCTCTGATAACAATGACCTTCATCAAGACCATTTATCTTAACCACTAATTATGTTTCATATTGCATTTCAGTGGACTAAGGACTCCAGTGAACAGTTTGGCACACAGTGTATTGGAGTAAGAGATGAAAAATTGTACCGCCTTTTCCATTCATTCAATTGAGAATCCGTTTTGAATTGAGAATCAATTATGAATCAAATCAGACACGAAGAATCCTAAATTGAATCAAATCGTGAGATTCCCAAAGATTCCCACCCCTAGTTAATTCTCGGGGGGGGGGGGGGGGGGGGGGGGGATTTGTTAGTCTGTCCCTCCCGCTGTAGGAAATAATGGATTAATCATGGAAGGCTATTGCTGTAGCACTATTTATTTTTTAAGGAACTAATTATCTAATAATTATCTAGTAACTGAACTTACTACTACTGTTACTGTTCATAATTTGATCTCATTGGTAGATACCCCCCTGTTTACTGACCACTGTATCAGTTATATTTTTTACTGATAATCAGTGGCGAAACTACTATATGTGCAGGTAATGCAGCTGCGTTGGGGCCTGCAACAGTTTAGGGCTCGCATGCATGGGCCCCTCTTTATCTCGCTACTATTATATCAAAGGATCTCGAGCACTGTGTCTACAGTATACACATGGCCACTAAACTTTAATGGTAAGTGGTAAGTATTTATAGTACTCAATGAGTCAAGTCATCTGCTCCATGGTGTTACATACTTGATGCCATTCATTCACCAAATAAATAACTACAATAACATAAAACAGTTTTACATATACAAATATATAGTTTATTGACTCACAGTTCTATGTTACATTTCTAAATTAAGTTTAAGTAAGGATTAATGGGCGTTTTGATGTTCAAAAATGTGCAAAGTGTCTGTGCAGAATTCTGGGTTATGATAATTATGGACATGCATACTACTGTGTAGCAAAATCCACACAGAAGAGTTAAGACAGCAAATAAGTTATAAATGAGCAATGGAGTGTCAGAAGCAGGTGTTGGAAGCGAAAATTGAAAGAAGCAGCCGAGAAAGAAAAAGCAGGCTAGTCTGTCTCTATCTTAGCCTCACTATTATGACTCCTCTTTTGTAGCACGGTGGTCTGTTTTCCCAGTATTCATTTTATTTAGGCGTCAACTGTGCATTTCACTGTTGCTGGTCATTTTAAAGCTGTGTACAATCACTTCTTTCATTCGCTACTGACATTACGTTATGTTACATCTGATTGTGATAGGCAGCCACGCCCGCATTGACCATCTTGCACCGGGGCCTGGCAGTGACTCGTTATGCCACTGCTGATGATGCAAATTTCCTAATCCTGCTGCATTACAAAATGCTCAACTGGTGAACCCTTGGGTGGCTTTTATTATGAAACAGCTGCAGAAAATGTAATAAATTTGTCACTGAAGTTATGGCTTTACACAACAATATATGGACTGTTTTGGGGAATTTTGTCAGAGATGATGAGATTTAAGTATTGGTATGGTACAAGAGGAAAGGGCCACAGTAAACTGTCACATGAAGAGCTGCAGGTGTCAGACTCTGTGTGAACCAGCATACCTCCAAGTTAAACAACACCTTTGACCATTCTGTCCTGAGGATGGAAAACCATTCCCTCTGTGTGCACAGGATGAGACTGTGGGTGTTCATGGCATGGGCTAGCATGGGTATCCTGGCTGTATGAATTCTTCATAAAAACAACATGATGTGATGATCCCCTCAGGCCACAGTTTGTTTGGCTTTGGCAAATCAACCAGGACTGAAATCTAGATCTATCTATCAACGATTAGTCAGTTAATCATTCAGTTAATAATTAGTCGATTGACAGAAAATGAATTGCCAACTATTTTGATAATCAATTAATCATTTAGAATCATTTTTAAGAAAACATGTCAAAAAAAAGGAAGTAAAAAAATTTGTTTGTCTTAAATACTTTAGGTTAACAAGCATTGACTGCAACTGAATTTAAGATCTGTGCAGTTAAATTTAGTTTACATCCTTTGTTATTCTGTCAATGGGTGCTGTTGCCCAATATATATATATGTATAAAAATGTGGCAAATGCAAACCATGACTGTATAATAGGTGAGACACCAGAAATTTGGCTCTTTGTGTTTTGTGTCTGCTTCTTGCCAAGGTTTCAAATTGGGCAAATGAAAAGCCTGCATGCAGGAGGGTCCAGTTTATGCCAAGTGCAAAAACTGCCCAGTTAGTACATCATTGACCAACTGGAAGTCTGTAAACAAGTGCACCCACCCTCAGCCCTCCATCATGATGATACAGAAAAATAACTACAATAAATTAACAGTAATAAATGCAGAGGCCTTTATACAAAAGACTATGTGAGGTAAAACATAAGACAGGTAGATCTCTGGTTATTTGGGCTTACAAAATAGGTTTTGAAAATATTCATTCTACACAGTTATATTTTATTGTATCCCAAATCTGATTTTCTGTGTCATAATCTGTCAAAATGTACTGTGATTTTGACTATTCACGTACTTTCATTTCAGCATTGACATCACACCATTTGCTATTTTCCTCAAATGACTTTATTGACAAATTTTTATCTTCCTCCTTTGGGTCCCAAACCAGCCTTTTAACAACACTACACTGGATCAGTGGCTTCTGTACAACAAAATGAGACAAAGTAGGTTGTGGCTCTTTGTTTCCCCCAGTCTCTCATAAACACCTTCCTGTCATTGAATTTCCAGATGGCCACGCTCCTCTGTATCCCACAGTTCATAGCTCTAAACTTCCTAGCACACACATTCACATCGGGTCACTGCTCACTTCGACACGCTAGAGGAAGAGGAGCACTAATCCTACCCAGCATGCCTCCCTGGAAATGCTCTCTATGCAAATGTTTCTTTCTTTTCTTTTTTTCTTCTTTTTGGATCCACAGTGAGAGTGGTTTGGTTGCAAGCATGTGCATCCTGTGGGGGTTCTGCAACAGACGTGTGGCTGTGGCTCAGTAGGTGTGTCTCTTTTGTCAAGTGACCACCTTAACAGACTTGGTTCAGGTTTCCTGGCTGGTGACTGGCTGTTAGAAAACACAGCAGTGAACTTTAAAAGATCTGTTCACAGGTCCACACCAGATTTATCCTGTATTTAATTGCATCGGAGAGCAATCACTCTCTGCCCTACAAATCCTTGGTAAAGCTGTGCTTTACAATAGAGCCATAATTGCAGGAGTTTAATTGCCTGCCAATGCTCTGCTCCCACTGCCTGCTTGCATTGAAGAGCCCAATAATTAGAAACAGGGAGAAATTAGGTGGCAATTTTGTCTTGGCAATTATCATAATGCAAAAGAAGTGCCATTAGTATTGTTAGCCCCACAGTACATAATCCTTTGACACTGTCAAGTCCCTCTCTTAGCTGCTGGGTACAACAACTCTTGATTTCCCTGTAGCCTTTGCACTCCCTCAGTCACTACTTTAGTCATCAGCTATCCAGGACAGCCAGCACACTTAGAGTCAAACTAGCAGACTGAGCACATCCATGCCCGGAGTGCTGGGAGGATTAGAAGCTACGGCATTAGCAGTCTGTGTTTCCTTTAAAGGTATATGAATTGGGTGTTAATCCTCTTCCACCATGTCAACCATGAAATTGTGTTTGATATAACAGAAAAATTAATGCATTTGACAGATATTGTATTTGTACCTCACTGGTATTTCATTTTGTTTCTCTGGGTTTTCATTGTGTTGACTTCCAAGTTGGATATATTGCTGTTTTTGAAAGTACACAGATTTAGCATATGGGCAGTGACTCACCAGGAGATAAGGTGTGCCTGTAATATTTCCTTCCTCAAGATCTGCATATAAAATGTGTGGCACTGTATGTTTGGTGAATATTGAGATTGCTAAATATTGTACAGACACAAGGTTTGAAACAAGGTTTTTGCCATGCACCATGTCCGTAATCTTTGCCTAAAGCTAGTCCTCAAAGATTGCCTTGTACGAACAAAAAAAAAGTTAACATCAGTACATTTACATGCTGCATATAATACCACACTCTAAGTCACTAATCTCTATGATTGGGGAAACATTGTGATTGTAATTCAATATTCATTTTCCTTCTCTTTAATATCCACTGAGGTGTTAATAAGCTATGGGTTTTGCTCAGTTGTCTAAAACCATGATCAGTAAATCAAATACTTAAATGCCAAGTGAATAAATGCACACAGTAGTGCAAAACTTGATTACTTTTGCAATGCTGCTGCTCCCTTTTATGAGACTTAGTAATGGCACTCAATTTGAGGCCTATAAAAGTCACCCTCACCACATTTTCTGATGTGTTTGGAATTTACTAACTTGGTTGTACAGATATAGTAGAACCATGTGTGACAAGGCTTCAGATATTCAAATAAACATCAAATTTTCAATCTACTAAACAAAATAGTGGGGAGGAAATATCAGCCAATAATGCCATTTGCATTGCTGTCTGGAGAGAGTTTCTCACATTACCGTATTACACTCTTGCAGAATGTCATTTTTTGCATGGTGCTGTCAATGCTGTTTTTCAGTTTCTTATGTAGTGTGTAAGTGGCATAACAAACTGTATGACTGCTACTTCTAGTATACACCCCTGGCCTTTAGAACAAATGCAGCAAATTTTATTTTATCGTTTTTTATATAGGTATAAAGTACAACATTTTAGGGATAGGGCAAAAAAATCCTCAGCCATTCACTAGAAAGGCGACAGTTTGAAACTACTGTGGCCACTGTGCAATTCTGTTGTCTGGAATCACCACAGTTTATTTGTTGATGTAAGGATGAAGTACAGCCCAACGGACTCATACATTGTTGTACCAAATTGAAGTTTTATAAGTTGCTTTACATTGTTACTATGGTGCTTTCATTCTGAAGGATTCCAGTCAGTCCAGTTGTTGTTACTGAACACTGGCTTTTAGGCTGAAGTCATATACTGTAGGTGCTTACTCATTTCTAATACAAGATTTGTCAGTCTAATCAAAATCACAGGGACTTCAAAGGATACTCTGTTATTGTCGGTTTTTGACAATTTTGTGAAAATATTTTGATTTCATTACATGAAAACTGTGCTTGGTTAACTAATGTTACGCAGCCCCTTAGAAAGAATCACTTCACATTGCCTCTCTTCTCTTGAGCCGTCAGCATTTTGTAAAAACTAATGTCTGAATTCTTTCAGAACCTGTCTGTGCAGTTCATTGCAAAACAGCATTTTACCATTTTAGCAATTTTCTTTTCATGTGAATGCACAATAGCAGATGCTGACTGTTATGTTTGCCACCCACTGGGGAAGTGACCCTGATCTACGCATGCAGTGACATCATGTTCATACTTTCTGTTGCACACTTTGCATTCTTTAGCCTTCTTTCAGCATAAAAAATATTTTCTCGCTGGAAAAATCTGAGCAGATAGAACATTTAGAAATAAGCAACATTGGTTATGATATATATATATATAAATGATACTAGCTTGGAAGTTACATTAAATTCGATCCACACACAAAAAGGGCCGAAACCTGGATTTGAACCCAACACCAGGGAAACAGTGATGCAGATAAGAGGATGCACATGACCTGTTTGTCTCCTAAGCTAAATGTGTTGTATGAGGCAGTTTAGTGGCAGGGTGTTATCTCTATGTGGAAAACAAGAGGTGCTAATACACGCCTGAATAATGAAGAGAAAATGACTTTGGGAATCAGGAAGTCCTTCACCATTAATGTTGAACAACTCTCAGTGGCTCTCAAGCAATCAAGCAATGGGATTTACGAAAGATTTTAATTTGGATGCATTATCCAAACTCCTCACAGACCAAAAGGCAGGCAATTGTTCTGACAAAAGATATGCACTGATAAGTTTGAAGGTCAACAAGCTGCTGCAGTGGAGATATCAGCAGCTGGTCTGTACCACACGCATTCAATCTCACTAAAATACAGACACACTTAATGTATATGTACACATTAGAGGGTGACCAGGTGGCATAAACACTATCAAAGAGTAAAACTGAGTGTACAATTAGCCATTTCACTCCTCATCAAAGTTTACGATCAGTAAAACGCTTCTGTTTCATCACACATTTGAAAGTTGCATGGAGCACAGCTTATAATTTCCAAATGCCATAAAGGAGAATAGCTAATGAGGCCCTATGTGGAGAATAAAAGGGGGATTAATGAACAACATGGTTTGAAGAGGCTAGGCAGCCCTCGCCCAAGCCCTTTACAGTGTATGCATATACTAGGTGTGAATATTCGGAGGCTTTCACACATTGCCACAGTATTGAATGGTCTGTGCCGCGCTTGGAGGAGCATTCTGCTGATGGAATCAAAACCCCTTTCACAGATTCAAATGAGGTGCACTCAGCTGTGATTGGTATTGGAAAAGCATTTGTCGGAACAGAGGCTCACAGAAGGCTTCTTAAATACAAGGCAATCACAGTGTCTAACGCAGAGACGAGGCGAGAGGTGTGCCCGGACTGCAGAGTGGAAAACAGGACAAAGGATTATGATGGTAATAAGCAGTAAACCAAAACAAAGTCATCCCCTGATCCCTCATTCTCTTTCTCCATCCGTCTCCGTCTCTCCCTATCTCTCTCACCCCTAAATCCTCTACCACACTCTTTCACTCGTCCCCTCTCTCTCTCTCTCTCTCTCTCTGCATCGCATGCACCACATATTGACAGGGCCCATTTTTTCACTGTGCCTGAGCTACAATTTAAAACTCATTTCTCATTATTTGCGGCGAATCCTTACACACACAATTTCTAATCTGTCGAGGCCATGATGGCTGCTGGCAGAAGCAGAGGCTCTTTATGCAGATGCCCGGCTGTACACCTATATGCAATGTCAACTCTTGCACACCCGGCTGGCCTTATTTTATTACAGGCGTCAGCAGATCTGCATGCCGTCAACTGTGAACCTTTGTGCTAATGTCTTTTTTTTCACCCTTTAGCTGAGCTTGTGGTACAGACTGAAAGCATTTTTACACCTCAGTGATAATGTGCGAGTGCAGATCAGAAACTGTTTCTGGCTCACAAGCTTCAAGAGATACCCCATTCTGACAGACCTGAGATACAGAATCTGCCGGCTGGGCCTGGGGAGGATAAGGTGGAGGTGTATGAGCTCGGGTGGTTGGTGAGGGAGAGGGTTTACAAACCTCTAATTTTGCCAGTTTAATGAAAGGTTGTCAGGGCTTCACTATATCCTAAAGTGGCTCCCTCCTACTTTCTACACATCTTTGACAGACACCGGAAGGTAGTATGTGTGTGTTGTGTTGTGTGTGTGTGTGTGTGTGTGTGAGAGAGAGAGAGAGAGAGAAAGTGAGGGGAGCAGGGGACAGAAACAGCCATTATTATGCCTGCAAGAGCAGGGGTTGGCAGCAGAGGAAAGAGAAGAAAAGAGGGGAGAAGATTGTGTCTGGAATTGTCCAAGTGTGGCAGTAGTGGTCCTCAGTCACTTTATCAGTGCCACAGCAGCGCTTTTTCCTCCCATCTATCTGCCCAGCGACTATTCTTCCCCCCTCTCAGAGCAGGAAAAACACTCGCTCTCTCACCATGGATGGCTCAACACAATCACTAACCTTTTTCTCTCCCTACGTATCCTGCTTACTTTATCTCTTCACTCAACATCGCTCTTTGTCTAAATGCTATTCTTTTTTTCTGTCTATCGCTCAATCCTATCATATTTGTAGAAGTGCAGAGAACTGAAAAATTACCACACTTCACCTCCTCTGCACATGCTAT
The DNA here is from genome assembly GCF_963924715.1 of Thunnus thynnus. Lineage (NCBI taxonomy): Eukaryota > Metazoa > Chordata > Actinopteri > Scombriformes > Scombridae > Thunnus > Thunnus thynnus. The sequence goes on along the minus strand of NC_089517.1, from coordinate 28,926,114 downwards.
TTCTATCCGTTCACTTAACATCAGGGTTGGGTGTAAATACCACACCATGTCTGGTAGGATTATTTAGAAGGTTTTTGAATACACACAAAATAGGACTTTGAAAGCTTATTTGCTAAGCAGGCAAAGGAAACAACACTTGGAAGAAAAACTAAAACCTTTAACCCGTGATTTTCTCTCAATAAATGATACTGATCCCTGTTTTCACACAGGTCTCTGAAGACTCTCTTCCATACTGGCCATTAGTGCGACATAGAATAACATTTTCAAAGTGTTTGACTATTTCCTTTGCCCAAAACCTTGGATTAAAGTCTAGATTTACATGTACACTGTATAGCAGACCTTGGACGATAGATTTTATATTATGCAGTCTTTTTCTACCTGTATAGTATGTAAACAAATAAGGCAATACCAGCAAACCCTCTGCCTACTGCATGCTACATTTGTAATTAATGAGCACTTAAGGCAGTATTAGCAAGCTCCAACATCTGTGATAAATTTAGCAAGTTTCTAAACCAAACCAATAGTTAGGGCAAGACAGTTTATACAGTTAAGAAAGAAATGCTAGTAGCTGCATGTTGAAATAATGTTTAGCCTACCCACTACAGGACAGATGCTTATTGTTTTTGTTCAGCATTTTTTTTAAAATCACGCCTCACTATCTCTTCAACCTATGAGTTATGTAATAACACTGCCAGACTTTTGCCTATATCTACATAGAATCAGGAAGCATTATGGAGAACACTATTTGGAATACTTTAGGGAATCCTCGTCTTCGTGGAAGCCCTGATAATTTAGAAAACACTTATCTCTTTATGAGTACAATTAATGTGAATTGTTTTCTCAAGTTCACTGCAATCCTTATTTCATGCATTAACCTCTAAATATGGGGTGAGTCAGTAGGGAGCATTTACTTTGTCAATCCTCTCAGAGGTCCAGCTCTAATTATGAGTAGGTTGACTTAATAGCCGTGTTTATGGTTGATGATTGTGACAATGATGACGCTGTGCTGTCCCGTTTAATTTCTATTTAAACTGCACTTTCTATAGATTCACTATAGATTTTGTATGTAATTTTGTATGTGCAGGGCTGCAGCTAATGATGGATACATTTTCTTGAATAGTCATTTGGTCTATTAAATGTCAGAAAATACCCATCACAATTTCCTAAAGCCCAGGTTGATGTCATCAAATTACTTGTTTTGTTAAGGCCAACACTCCAAAATCGGGTCATAGATGATTATTCTAGTAATCACCATTAATATTTTAATCCATTAATATTATATTAAGGAGACAAGGGATTTGTGTAAACTATGTTTTTGTTGTAGTAATGGATTGTGTCACTATATGATGCCTCTGTCATTTTAATGAGATGGAGTTACAGGTGTGTGCGCAAAATTCATGTCATGTTCTTGAGAACTTCAGGGAATCCAATATTAAAAGTGCACTAAGTAAAACTAATGTGCTGAGTAAAACTCGGAAGAGACTGAGCAGCCGCACATTTCTCATTCTCTATTTCTCTGTTTAGTGTCGTCAGGTTAGGCCAACCCATTGTTGCTAACTCCCTTCACTTTTCCAGCAGATGGGAAAACAACAGACATGACTTTTCTTCGTCTTGAGAAGCTGCAGCATTTATTACCTGACACACTGTAGCCTGTACTGTACATTTACTGTCAGATTGACAACTTACTGCTAACCTTTTCCTCTGTTCTGCTCACATTCACCGTCACTTTCTGCAGCTTGCACTCGCTCAACCACTCACTCGCTATGCACACACATTATGCACTGACCTAGTCCTTAAAGGAGCTATGCTACCAAGAGTTCCCCAGGCAACAACGCAGAGTTTGACTCACGTTTTGGAACAGCACTGCATAGATTTCCCCAAATGCTAATGATTTCCAAATAAATGGATATTTGGCATTGTTTTTGGCCTGGTAGGGGTTCTTGTTGGCCTGGCGGCCCGCCAACTATAGGGAGAACACTGGGGTTTATGGCAAACACTGCATGTCATTGAGGTAGCATCCAGAGCTGTTGACCTTTGTCTTGACGTGAGCCCTGTAGTTACACTTCTTTTAACAGATGTTTGTATACTCAAGTTTGGACACATCTTGAATTCATACCAGATATAATTTGAGAGTAATATTATTATTATTTATTAATGACATAAAACGTCCAACTGACATTAATTATTACTACTACAGTAAAAATCAGACAAAAATCTCAGTAAAATTACCATGCACCACATTCCAACACATGAAATTATGCCATGCATATTAGAAATTGCTTTTTTGAGACTTAAGGCAGATTTTGGAGGCAAACAGTCTTGGTGTCTGTTACTTGGTTTTATGGCAGAACCACGGGAAGCCTCTGGAGCTAGACTCTTATTGGAAAAGGGATAATCCAAAAAGAGGTTTGTGTGTGTTATCAGATGTTGTCTCTTTCACAACACCAACATCCTGTGGGGTACCCTCAATACATGAGAGTCAAAGCGGTGAGTAGGTTAGTGACCTTGTTTATGGGGCGCAAGGAGAAGAAACAAGTAAATATTTATAATAATTTTGGCATGATAATAGTTAACAGCTAGCCCTACCTAGTCAGAAAGCTTTTTTGGATAGGTGATAAACAACCCCTACAATGCAAGAGAGTGTGCAGAGCAAAACTGTTGCTCAGTGTTACTGTGTATAAGACTGCATGGACGACACTCGTATGCTTGGTCAGAGATGAGACAAAGTAGTAATCCATGAATCGCAGACGAGGAGGTAGGTGCTCTTTGTGCCTTCTGAAGACTGAAATAGCTGTGCTTTAAGAGTGTTCAGAGTCCTCTTTACTCTTAACTCCAGTGAAAGATACTAGGTCAGCATACAGAACAGGATGATGTGCTCACTCTGTAGGAAGCCACCAAGGAGCTGGACAGAGACCAGAGCAATGTTAAATAATTGTGCACCCCCCTTAGACAAAATCGAGAAAACTGATTAAGACAATATAGGGAACAAGCTACAATTTGGGCCCGTTTTTGGTAAATTGGCACCATTAAAAGTATGCTGAATTAACCAGTAGTAGTCCCTGTCTGCAGTGTACCCATGGATGTACAGACAACTATCCCTGGATTACTTTGATACTGATGAGAACTTAAAAATGGGATGATTCTTAGGCATATTTTGTAGTTATAAGGAGCATTTTTTAAAAATTATTTCTAAGCAGATTTTTGTTTATTCGTGATGGAAATCAGAGATAATATTCTCTAAAAGTGTAAACCACCAGTTTAAACCATGACTGTGATTGCTCCTCAACATTAACCAAGTGGTAATTATTGTAACCATGACAAGGGAGGTCCCCTAATCCTAACAAAATATCAATTTTAACCCAAACCAAGATGTGTGTCTAATCTTAACAAAGTACGTAACACAAATGATTCTTGTCCCCAAACTATAACCAGGTTGATACAGGTTCTGTCTCTTGTCTTGTCTTTTCTTTTTATTAATAGTGCATATGTTGTTTGCCACAAGCTTATATACAGTAGGTCTAAAACAGAAATGATGACATTCAAAATAACTTAGGTGCTTATTTATGAAACTTAGAAGGAAGCACTGATTTATTTTAGGTTAATATGAGCTTAAAGGGGACATAGTATGTACATTTACAGGTCTATATTTATATTCGGAGCTCTGCTGGAATATCTTTGCAGGATTTACAGTTCGAAAAACTCCTTATTTAACTCATACTGCCCCTTTATGAAACTCTATTCAGTTCAGCATCTGTCTAAAACAGGCTGTTTTAGCTCCTGTCTCTTTAACGCCCACCTCATGAGGAGCCTACTCTGTTCTGTTTGGCCAGCTCTGCCCCTTGGCAGGCTTCCCCTGACTCCAGAGGTTTGAGCCAAAATCTGACCCAAAATATGAGAGTGGACAATACAAACAACACATGGAAAAACCTTAGCAACAACCTCAGCAACAAAGACTACAGAATGGAGCGCTGTTTTTGGGCATGTGCAACAAGCTGACATTGGCAGTTGGTAGAATCGGCAAGGTAGAAAAAGCGTTCAGAGCAGGTTGAAGCCTGAGCTTTTCACTTGCAGGGAGTCCTCCTACATACGTTCACCTCAAGTTTTGGGACTTTGACTATGTTTAGCATAGATATCAGACATCATAACCCTATAAAAATAACAGACAATCATGAAAAGCATGATATTTTCCCTTTAAGACTCATGTCTATCTGGAGCAGCAGGAAAATAAGTCAAAGTTTGCTTTCTTAAATTTTCTTCCAGCCAGCAACATGATTCATAAAGAACAGCAAGCTAAATGCTTTCAACTGTTTTCTTCACATCAAATTCTGTTTTCATACTGAATGACTGTAAGTGTACAACATTTCTTTGTTTTGTTTACAACACTTAAACTTTGTGATATATTTATTTTTAATATGTAGGGCAGCAGAAAATTAATTATGCAAAGTTACTTCGAAATGGATTCAACATTATCTTCAGCACCATGGACAGCTGACGTTAAGAAGCACTTAATGGGATGTGTGTGCACTTGCTCATAAGTGTTGCTTTTGGTAAATTTAGGAGTGTTTTTACAAACGCTCCTAACTTCTAACATCAGTCATTATTGGGAAACGGGGCTGTGTTCCATAGATGCTACTCTAAATTTAAGCTGACATATATGATATTATAGGCAGTCTCTCCCCTCTCTCTTTGCCATCCTGAGAATGTATGATGAACTGTGAAACCACCATATCATGCCAAATAGGACTGTGAATTTTATAATGTTATAATTTTAATTGGCGGCCAGGAAAAACTGGATGTTCACAAAATTAGTATTAAAATCCCCCAATATATTTTGTGCAAAATAAGATTAAGGCCAATTAGACCAATTTGGCATGGATGTCATAAATGGCTTAATGGATCATTATCAACCAAAAAAATCTTTTCAGTAATCTCTTAGAGTCCACAAAAATGTTCACAAAATTTCAACATCATGGCAAGTAAAGTATTGATGAGTGTTTGAAAGTAAATTTTATTACTAAAAATAAAACAGATTCACATTTAAGTTGCAATTTTAAGCAACCTAAGAGCACATACTTTTAATACAGTGCAGTTTCTCTAAAAATCTACTCAACCAAATTAACTAGTTTGACGTTGTTGCCCACAACAGCACATCAAAACAAGCTAAACCGAGAATGTGATGAGCTTGAGTGGATAATTGATCTGGCTGAAATTACCAATGGATTTCTGCAGAGCTTACGCCTGGAAATCTATTGTGCTTCAGGTCATCTATTGGGAATCATAGAGGTATGTAATACAGTGAAATGGGCACAGAACACAGTGTTAATAATCTGTTTACACTTCAACCCCCTTTCCATTGATTTCCATTCCTACCATGCACCACCCGGCAACTCCCCCCCCTCCCCTCCGGACTTTGGTCTGTGTGATGTTTCCATGTGTGTATATTTGTCTAGCATGTTTCTGTGTGTATATTTCTTGGATGAGTTAAAATATAGCCTCTCTGAAGAAAGGTCAGTGACAGTAAGCAGCAGTCTCTGATATAGAATAAGTGTATGTAGGTCTGTTTCTTGGAAAAAGTAATAGTTAACTTTATCTTGTTATACTAATTGTATTCTGATATTGATTCTGATATTGCAATTTTGATTTTAACTAGTGATTTATTGTTCTACATAGTTCCCAAGCAATATCAAAAATGTCCTTGTAAATGAAACTTCTCAAACAAATAATGCTTGTTCTTGAGGTCTTTTCAGGGTTCTTTAAAAAAACAAAAAACAAAAACTAGTCAGGAGGAAATCAACCTATCAGTAAACTTGATTCATTTTTAATAAAAAAATGACCAATTTAGCTCACATTAAAAGGATATTACATAAGTGGTATACTTACACACTAAAGAAGACTCAGCTGAAACATCACTGCATTTTTTCCCTTTGCTAAATTCTGACATTGAAAACTGAGTAAGAGGAACAATGGAATTGGCTGGTGAACCCTTTTTGTACTTTTTGGATAAGTGGTATACTTAACATCACTCAATAACATTAAAATATAACAATGACATTCAAAAATGACATATTAGTTAGTAAGCTGCATAATACCCACTTTTGTCTGACTATGTTTTAATACCTGGCTGACGTTTGATACTGCTAACAGCTCTGCTATGTAGCTGCTTGAGCTAAGGTTAGCTTCACAAACTAACAGGGCAGACTGCTTCACAGCCTACTATACTGGAGGTCCCTGTTTATAGCTTTTAACAAGAGAGCATAAAACCATGATATGATGTACTAAAAAGTTTGATGGGAGATCCTGTAAACTCTGTTCATAAGCTGTCTGTCAGTTATGCTTGACAACTAGAGCTATATCTGCTGTCTGAAATTTACATAAGGCACATATCTAGATCATTTATGTAGAAAAAGACTTTTCACTATGTTGGTCTTGGTGTATCTTTTTTGACAAAACTATTGTTGGCCAAGTGTAAATAGTGCAGACATCAGCATATTGGCATATTTAACCTGCTAACCGATTTATTTAAATAAATAGTTTATTTATTTGTTGTTTTGCCAGCTTACAAAATTAATATTACTTAAATTTACTTAAATGTAGTTAATTATGAATAAATACTGACTGTTGGGAATTAAAATTTCACAATTTTTCGATTTTTGTTTAAAATGTTCAGGCCTATTTTATGTATGTTATACGTTGCTACTCATATTTGATGCAAAAATATTTTTTCAGCATACTTTTACACACACATACATAGAATATATACAGTATATATTCTAAAATGGTCTAGTATCAACTCCACTCTTCTGTGTGTGTGTGTGTGTGTGTGTGTGTGTGTGTCTGTCTGTTTGTGTGTATCTCACTGCAGCTCTGTCTGTCTGCCTTTAAAGAGGCTGTGAATGATCTTATTTAGTGTGCGCTGATTGCTGCTTTAACCTGGCGGCCACGCTGGCTGCTGCTGCATTAATAATCGCGGGGAGGCAGGAGAGCTGGCGAGGCCCGCACCTTGTTCACCGCTCGCTCGCTTGCTATCTCCACGGCACCAAGGAAAGAGCCAGCAAACAGCAGGGGAAGTGTGGCGGAAAATTACAGTCTTCACATGCCAGCCAGGAAGGCTGCTGCCGCTGCTCGGTGGGGGCCAGTGCTGTGTGAAGAAGACAGAGGAATTGGGAGGACGTTTTAGTGCATAATGCCTGTGTGGAGGCAAAAGAGTGGTGTGTGTGTGTGTTTGTGTTAATGTGTGTGTGGTCTTCTACTTGTGACCGTGTGTGAACCAGTCAACACTTTTGCCAGGTCCAGTCTTCTTGAAGGAGCTTGTTTGAAATTAGGTCTCTGCTGGTTTCGGCTTTCAATCGAGATTCTGATTAGAAAGAAGTCTATAGAGTTGAGGCTTCGGACTTAACTCACAGTTAAGAATTTAAATTAGAGTGAGTGTAGCCAGTGTGTGTGTGTGTGTGTGTGTGTGTACACACATTAGTGTTCATGGTGGTGTGCCTTTCCATATTTGTATAAAATGATTTTATGCTCTGGCTCCCTCCCTCAGTCCAGCGACATGCAGGTTAGGTGAAATGGAGACTAAATTGGCCGTAGGTGTGAATGTAAGTGTGAATGTGGTTTTCTGTCTAAAGGTGATAACCGTGTGATAGACTGGTGACCTGTCCATGGTGTACCCTGCTTTATACCCAGTACATGCTGGGATAGGCTCCAGCCCTGCACAGGAAGGGGTATAGAAAATGAATGGATGGATGATTTTGTATATTGGTGAGTGGGTGTGCATGTATTCATGTGTGGCATGTGAGGGGGAGAGAGAGGAAAAGTAACACAGAAAAGCAGAACATGGCAACAAAGCGATCTACCAACAGACTTCCTTTGTGTCAATATTAACTAGACGGGTTGAAACTGCTGCCCTTTTTAAACGCGGCCAACAATTCCCTCTTTCAGTCCAGTCCAGACGACATTTTGATTGGTTGTGTGAAGATTAAAGCTTCGCACTCTCTGCCAGGGAGAACAGTATAATTGATATTTCAGCTCTGGGCAAACTTGCTCTCGCAGGCCAGTGGCTGTTTCAGCAGAAAATTAATGTTAGCACAGCTTGGCGGCAGAACGGTCGGCATGTTTCAGGAAATATACTCTGAGTTGGGTCTCTCTGGTCCACTGGCTTCTGCTGCAACTCTCTGTGTGTATGTGAAATGAACATCTCATGTTGGGAAAGTGCATATACCTCCCTTTTTTGTGCACTCACACACAAGTAGTTTACCATAAATGTTGATCTGTACTAATGGTAACAAAGCTTAAGGGGTTTCGGTGCTATATTAAATGTAATGTGGAGTTGATATTTTTCAATGACAATTGAAACTGTAGAAATGCTCCTTTAATGGCACTCACTTTTGCCCCCTAGTCTTATGATGCCAAAATGTTGGGATACATTTGAAGATGTCAAGGGCACTTCAAAAGGGAATGCGACGAGAATCAGAGTAGGATTTGATCAGTCCCAGTGCTCCTCGGTAATATCAAGTTGCTCAACAATGAGGAGCATCTCTTGTCTACTTCATTAGCACATGTATCATTCAGCCAGTGTGAAGAACATAAAAATCGACCTAGCATGAAACAACGCTGGAGTCCTCGTTCAGATAGCACCCTCATGGTGCACTTGTCCTGAATGGGCCATTTAAGTGGACACAGGGGATTAGGCAGATGATGGCAGCCGAGGTCCTCATATTGGTGCAGTGTGACTCGGACCACATTAACAGGACATTAGTCTCATTTCCATTCCAACGGCGTGCGCTTCCACATAACACTGGAGACCAAAATCATTGTGACCCTCACACTCCAGCCTTTCATTTCCTGTTGCCATTCAAACCTTCCTTATCTCTCTCTCTGTTCTCCCATTTTCTTTCTTGCCCTTTCTCTGCTGTATTCTGTCTGTCTTTTTTTTTCCTGTCCTTGCCCCCGCACACCCCATTCTCTCCCCTCCATCTCCTCTTTTTCTTTCTTTCCTTCTTGTTCCACATCAGCGGCTGGGTGAAGCCTCTCCCCGTCACGCTTGGCCGCGCTCCCCTTAATTACCATGTATTCTTCTTTAGCTAATAAAAAACGCTGATGAAACCGATTACATGGCAGCAGGGCTTTGTATGGAGTTGGATTTAGGCACGAATGGAGAGTGAGAGAAGAATAGAGAAAGAGGGGGACATTGAAAAAGAGAGATAAAAGGAGAGAGAGACAGTAGGGGGGTAGCGACAGAGAAAGCTGTAGACAAAGGGACTGAGAGAGAAGGAAAGAGAAGGAAGAGAGGAAGGGAGGAGACAGAAATATGGAAAGGAATGGAAACGATAGATGGAAATAGGAAAAAAAGGAATGGTTTGGGCAGTAACCCGTTTGTTGTCTTTGTTGTTGTTTGGGTCAGAGATGCTTTAGGCCCTGAGGGAACTTCCTCATCTTATCACAGTGAGCAGACGGCTGGCACATCTTTCTCATTACTAGCCTCTCAGTTATAGATTACTCCTGCCTTACTCCTCTCCCCAGCCACAGGCAGTCTCTGTTACAGTCTACAGAGCCACGCTTGCACCAAACGCAGTTTGAACTCCTGAATATAGACATTGCCTTTTTCTTTTGCCTTTTATGAACATTAAGTCACTCTGTCTGTCCATGTAATTGTGGTTTCAACTGCAACCAACTGTGGCTCGGAGGAGAAAATGAAATAGGGCTTAGAAAAGCCTTCTGAGAGGAGCTGGTAGCTGGTTCATGATACACAGCCTATTATACAAAGCAGCCCATTATACAAAAACAACAGTTAGAGAGAGGTGCATCATTGACACAGCACCCCCCCGTCGTCGGCCCAGCACCGCCATAAAATTAGCCTTCCCCATCTTCACCTTCACCTGCCGCCTATGCAGTCTTCCTCTTTGCATTGTATTGTGTTTCTATTCAGCTGGATAGTGTAGTGCTTGTTTAGTTTCAAACTTAGTGCATTACCACTTGAGTGAGACTGTTTTGTTTCAGTAAGTGCAAAAAACACCAGAGAAAGCACTTACAGTTGTAGCAGTTTGTCTGTTATAGCAGTTGAGAAATGAGATCCCAAGAACTTGGTAAATGTGATTAAACACAAGAGTGAAAAGCCTTCCTCATTTTCCACTCTTGAAGGATTGTGTTCCAATAATGAAAAATTGGCTGCTTCAACAGAGTGACCCCTTAAGTTAGAAAATGGTTTCTATCAAATTGTCGGTAACATTTCTGGGGAAAAACACTCTGAGTAGACAATTTCTGATGACTTTTTTTTTTTTTTTTTTTAAATATAACTTATGTATACATATTTGTGGGAAAACAACACCCTTCACATATTCCTAATCAGCAAGTTAGAACATGAACTAAGACCTTTGTTCCCACTATAAGTGCAATTTTCTGTATGCATATCTAGACCCATTAGCAGCAAAACTGTGCCACACAGCAACCGTTGATGCACACAAATGCTTCGGAACAAGCTATGCCATTACTGGTTTGTTGTCCTATTTCATGACCCCTTTTGAATGAATACGGAAGCCCTGTGAGGCATCCTCCACATTTACATGTTAATGTTTGCAATTTGTAAACATAAATTGAAAATGTCAGAAGCTCAATAGCTAAATGGAGATAAGTAAACACATTATTGAAACGCTGTGGCCACTTAAAGTCGGACACCCATTCCATACAAAAGCAGAAAATTATTAGGAGGAGGAGAAGGATGAGGAGGAGGTAAGAGGAGGAGGAAGAAGACAAAGAAGAATAAGAAAGAGGAAAAAGAGGGCAGGGGCGCTTTAATTCGCACAGCACGTACTTGCCGAGGGGGTGAGACGATTAGGTTTGTGATGAGAGGCAGCAGTGTGACGGAGAGGGCATGGGGGGTGTCAGGATGAGCGAGGATGAGGGAGATGAGAAAGAGAGAAGTATTATCTCGCTGTGCTTTAAGAATCCCACACATGCACGTGCAAAAGCACACATTTGTATGTGTAGATACATACACATGCACTTACATCAACCTATGCATGGTTATGCCCACATGCACACACTTAAAATGTACACATTGCACATTGTGTTCACACATTCTCTCTTTCTCTTCCACACACACACACACACACACACACACACACACACACACACACACACACAGCCAGTGGAGAGGAGTCAATGCAGTTGGCACCTGGTTCCCCTCACTGCACACACATTCATCACTCAGTCGTGGGCCTGACAGAACCCCCTGCCCCACAGGCCACAGGTCCACACATACACACAAGCATACACACAGCTTTACATTTTAACACACATGCACAGACGCCGGCAAGAGAGAGAGAGATAATGAAGAAACATCAGCAATATTATCAAGCAACGAAACTACCCACAGGACAGACACCTGCACATAAACATGCATATACTTTTTGTCAAACAGTATGAGTATTTCAGATGACTCTAAAGCAGCACATTCATCGCTACAATGGAATACTGTTGTGAATGTAGAATAGGTATACAGAAGAGTTTGTGACTTAATTTAAATGATAAGATGTAGATCTAATAGCAGAAAGCATCATCACTCTATTTGACAACGGTAACTGTTTGTCTTACAATTGATACTACCATTGCTTGTGCATTACATGTAGCCAACATGTAGCCTCTAGCTTTAACTGGTTGACCAGTAAGTGCACCTGTCTCCAGTAAACTACTAATTAAGAGTCCCAATCTGAATCAGAGACTTGCTAATTAATAGCTTGTAAAATATGAACATTTAGGTCTTTGGTTGAACAATGAAATCACTGGATTGGTCAACATGTGTTATCTAACCTGAAATGTAATCAACTATGAATTACAGGATAACTGTAAAGTAACATAGTGAAGTTACTATGGATTTTAAAGTTGATAAGATTAACTCGATTTTGCTCAGCATCATATGCATTTTGACACGTTGCAAAATATCATGCTGCTATATACTGTAACAACCCTTGATAAATTCTGATTCTCTTACTCTAGAGTCATGATTGTAGAGGGTAGGCTGATCATTATGGGAGTAAATAAAGAATACAAAGCTACATCAATTTCCCTGCACCTCCATTTTCAACAGTCCTGATCAGCAAATATATATGTATATGGTCTTGAATAATTACAGTTTAGCATTGATGTGTGTTCATCTATACTCACGTGTGAACATCAGTGCCCAGAGATAAGACCAGGACAGCAGGTTGAATGTGTTCATTATTCTGAATCAAACACAGGGTTTGTGTGTGAAAGTGGTTTCAGACCCTCAGCAGTCATCATGGGAGGCAAATGTCATCTCATGACAGAGAAAAGACAAACTGTTATTAATCTGGGAAATGAAAGATTGTCTTACAGACGGAAACTGTCAAACAGTGTTCAATATCTTTGAGCTCTGGCGCTTACAGCATCATCCAGACAATTTCAAGAGCTATACTTGAAAAAATCAGATAGACCAGTATGTTAAACAAATATACTGCTAGCATCAATAAAACATACTGTGCTTTGTCTGCTGCATGTGGATATTCTGAGTAATCAGTATTTAGGCCACTTAGTTATCTATTCTAGATTATTCCTGATCATATAAAAACCTTTCAACCATTTGTCAGGTCCCTCACTCCTTCAGTGATATTTAGGGAATGGACAGTTAGTGCATTGCTTGAGATTGAGCCTAAAATTTCATGTGAGATCTAACCAAAAGTTTTTGGTGTTAAAAAACTTTGGTAGTAAATTGGTTGCATACTGGTTGACAGACTTTGCCACTCTCTCTCTCTCCTACACACAAATACACACACAGACACCAAACACAATTTGCTCAATCCCCAGCATGTGTTTACTCCTGTCCTTCATCTTACAGGCTGTGGAATTTTGCTGATAACACAAGCACTTATCAAATGAGTAATTGGCCATCTTGCATGAGCTATGGCAGTGTTACCTTTGTGTAACTCATTGCTGTTGTGTGCTTGAGAAAAATGGCAAACATCAACAGGTACTGGGACTCCAGAATATATGCCGTTAAGAAACCCTGTTTACTGTAAGAAAGTGGATTTAGAGGAAATAATTTCTGAAAACCTTCCAAGTCTTCTCATAACCAGGTTTTTTTTGCAACCTACTGGCTTACAAGGCAGTGAAAGAGTTAACAGCAGGTTTTTACAAATGGAAACTGGCACATTTGTACATTGCCTCTCTGATTCATGTGTTGCATAGCCAAACCTCATTTTGTCTGGGAATTTGGCTTTTCCAAATTCATCATTTGGTCATAGCAACCATTTTGACCATCTTATATTTTCCTTCCTCTGTTTCAACTGGTCCCTCTTTGGTGTGTATGATGGGTGAGGTAAAGCTGCCATCTCAACTGATCATTGCTGCTCAGACCACCTGAGATGAAAAATAGAGCCTGTGAGTGCAGTTAAGTGCAGCATGATGTGCTGATTTCAATCACCAGAATAAATAGTTTTGATTTGCCACCATCGGTCCATGTTACACTGACGGTGGGTTACAGGTCACAAAAACCTAAGAATTCATCTATGTCAGTCCATTTGATTAACAACTCGTGGTTTGTCTATGTATAAGACAACAGAGTGTGGACCATAAATAATCTAAAAGAAAAGTGCTATGATTTGTTATTTGGTATGATGAAGGCAAACAACGATAGATGTATTACTGTATTTCATCACCGCATTTACAGATCACAATTGTTTTATGTTTGGAACTACCATTTTAATTCAGCCCCACACAAGCTGAAAAGAAAGATTTAATGGTTAGGCCTTGTAGGAAAATCAATAGTTACACATGTAATTACAGTTGTATTCTGGATGACCACCAGAGGCAGTGCTAAACGCTGGATGTCCATCTTGTGCATGCACAGGTCAAGTATTTAATATCAACAAAGTCACACATAGTGTATATATGCCCACTTCATCATGAAAAATGTCCCTACAGGATCTTCTCGCCAAGATTCGTGAAGTCGGTCATCCAGAATTCATATAACCGTAGTTACATGCATAAACCCACCTCACTAGGAATGGCCTGAGTATTCTTGAAAGGCCACAGCTGCTACTGCATGGGGAGCTTGCAGTAACTGTAAAAATGGGCAAAGGTGCACGGCGCAGCCCAGGTGGCTGCAGCAAAAATCTCACTTAGAGGGACCCCTTGTAGCACTGCCCAGGAAGTGGAGACACTCTTGGTGCACAGAGTGTGCGAGTAAATTATTTTTCCAGTTCACACATATCTATTTTTAGGGGCAAATGTGAGTGAAATACTCGCTCTGTAGAGCCCTGATTTGATGAGAGTCCATGGTTAACCCAATGAATACTATCCTTTGGCTGGGTATGAGACCACCTTTGGCATAATGACGGTAAGGCCCAATTGTGTCATGTGATGTAGAAGGGCTGCAGTGTCCTGTTCTTCCTGTTCCCTGGTCAGAGCACAAACCAGCCTGTCGTCCAGATATGGGAGGATTTGCATACCACTGGCTTACATTGAGGCCAACGCTGTGCACCTTGTGAGGACCTGTGGGGCAAGGGAAAGACCAAATGGGAGCATCTTGAAATGATAGCCCTTGCCTTTGAACAAGAAGTGCAGGCACTGCCTGTGATGTAGTGCTATTGGAACGTGAAAGTGTACATCCTTCAAATTGATGTGTGATGTGCCGTGTCACTACTGGAGCACATCTGTTGTACTCAGCATGTGGAAGAGCAACACCTTCAGAAATTCGTTCAGCCCTCATAAGTCCAGTATAAGTCACCTTTTTTGGGATCAAAAAATAAACTGAGTAGAATCCACCTTGCTGTGTCTGCAGATCTAGATCTAGAAAATTGGGGGCCAGCATTGGAATTGAAGATTGTACCCCTGGGACAGTGTGGCCACCATCCAAGCGTCTGAAGTGCAGCCTTCCTAGCAGCTGAGGTGCCGCTGGGAGAATTGTTTGTTATGAGAACGAGTGGCAGTTCGGTTTCTGGCATGTCTAGGGCAAGTTAATTCCCCAACACCAAGTGTGCGGTTGGAAAATAAGGCTGCCTGGCAGTAGGTTGTGTGTGGGGCTTACCTCCAATCAGCAACATCAGCCAGCTCCAACCGGGAGTCCCCCCACGAGCGGCAAGCCCAGACGGTGCCAGTAGACAGTTCTCGTGCATAGGTTTTTTGTTGGTAGTGGTTGGTCCCAAAATGAAACAAAGCTGGAGGTTGTCAGCTTGCAGTTCTCATGGCTAAAGACAAAACCTTATTCCAGTGTTGAGTCTCTCACTCTCATGGCTGTTCAGCGTCAACATCACTTCTGGATGCTGCTATCCAGAAGCCTTCTCACACCTGGGCCACTGGGTTAATTGATAAGCCCTGCTCACTACTAGCCAGCCAAAAAGAAAAAAATGAAGTACTAATGATGATTAAAGAGCATACTGATCAACCAAGCATTTGAGCAGTACTGGGGAGGGGGATGTTTAGGGGGCGATAGCAGGTCAACAGCATATGCCACATAGAAGTAGTATACAAGTGGTATACATCATCTGAAAGCTGGGAACCAAGTCAAGTTTTACTAGTAATGAATCTGCAATGAGTGTGTAGGGCTTAGAACATTATGATGGAAGTATATAATGGCCATTCACATGCTCAATTATGTCTCATAAGTTGTTGCAATTTTTGGGTTGATACCATTTGTTACTCAGATTTGGTGCAAAATGTAACCATTTCTGACTACACCAGAATTGATAAAAATGGTCAAAAATACCACATGAAGACACCATGATTGGGTAGTGAGCACTTCTGTTCTGGAAATTGCTCAGAAAACCAATATATACCTTGGCAATATAATTAGGTCAATATACCTTGGCAAGCCATACATCCTCTGAATGCCCTACATCTCTAGTTTGTGGTTGTGAAGTTTCATTAGGCTGTGATTATCCTAGAAGTCATAGTGAGTGAGTCATTTTATACAGTGAGGTCAAGTTTCAAAAAATGGTCTCACTACAATGAAATGACTACTATGGGGACTAACATCATCACACATCAATACAATTGGGCTAATTGAATCCACAAGAGTCACAGCTTTCCAGTCATACCAAATTATGCAATTCCAGGATTTAGTGACCCCAATATGCAGACATATTATAATACACCATTTTTAGAATTGATGAAAATAAGATTTTTACTGCATGCAAAAAACTGCATGGTTTTTGCCCAAAACTGCATGGGATTAGCGTAAAGTGGGCCTGTCTGTAAAGGGGAGACTTGTGGGTACCATAGAGCCCATTTTCATTCAGATATTGTGATGTGAGAGGTCAAGGGACCCCTTTGAAATGGCCATTCTAGTTTTTCCCTTGTCAAAATTTAGCCTAACTTTGGAGCATTATTTAGCCCCCCTCCTGACAAGCTAGCATGACATGGTACCAATGGATTCCCTAAGTCATCTAGTTTCATTTAATACTGGTACCTTCACTGTAGCTTTAAAAGTGAGCCCGCTACAGTCTCTGAAAGACAGTAAGGCCCCCCTAGGATGCCGGTGTCCTCTGGGAGAGGAAGAGGTTAATCACAGAAGCAGAAGAAGAGCAGGAGAGGTTTTTGTTTAGCCTACTTTGTTGCAGTGTTGTCCTCACATGAACTATTTGGTGGGCTGTCTACTGTGTCCAGACGATGAGTGAATCAGCTGTTTAGCAGCTATGGCATCCCAGTGGATGTTTTCTGCTTGTGAGTGTTGTAGGAGCCTTAAGACACAGTGTTGTTTTAACAGTATCTTCAGGTGTTTTGCTGAATCACTGCAGGGTTTAACTGTTAGATAGAGGAGACAAAACAGATTTGGTATGATTATCTCTGGGAACAGCAGTATTAAAGATGTCTTGGTCTGTGGAAGAGTGAGTTGTTTGTTTTGATCTCTCCTGACTGACTATACTGAATTTCTTACTAAATAACTTGAAACTATGCTTCAAGCTACTAAGCATGAAAGAATTTCAACATAAAGTTTGTGTCATAATATTGCACGTAGCTTGACAAAAAAAAAATAAAGTTAACTTAGGAGACCAGATGACATGAGAAAAAAATGTACAGAGGAGGTTAAAATGATGGAAGCCCTTAGGGACGTGACGTGTGTCTCCTTGGAGATACAGAATCTGACACTAGTTTTATTTTGACCTCCGGCATGGGCATGTTTTAAGGTGGAGACAGACATTCTCCCGCACAACCAAAAAATCCTTTGACTGAGAGAAAACACATGATCCCCTTTGAGCTGACTAACTGATTACTCAAGATTAAGTTTAAAATCAACGCTTTCACATTTCACCACAGTCATTCACATTTAAACATAAATTGTACAGTTCAATACATTACTCAAACATTAAGAGGCAACACATGTCTACAATTGAATGTAATCAACCATTACAGTACCTGAGTTTAACAATACATGGCCAGAAAATGGTGTACATTGTCACAAGAGGTCTCTCTATAGTGTTCAAAGCTTTACTAAAGGTGACCATTGGAGGGCAATGATGGTACATGCAGTGTGTGGCAATTCACTCTATGATTAATTTAGCTGAATTTTATTGTAGAAATATCAGTTGGACCATTTTGACTGGCATTAGTTTGTGACCAATAATAGCCTATATAGGTTGCAAGATGATTATACCCTATATACATTGAATCAACATTTTGCTTAAGACAAACAGAATACTTAAGCAAAGCATTATTTTAAAGGTAGAGTCAATCATTCTGGAGAAAGATTGTTGATATTTGAGCTAAATCCAAACAAATACACCCCTCCCTTTGTGTTGCTTCAGAAGCTCTGCCACCCAAATTCATGGATGCGCATTGCCAAGGCAACGACCAAAAGAGAAATATGACGGAATCCAGAGCGTTGCGTCAGCTGCAGAGACACTTCAGTTCCTCTCACACTTTATCACAAGCAGAAAAAAAATCGTCTCATGTTAGCACAACAGTTTATCCACACTCTCTGCCTCTCTGCAGCCTCCCCACTTCTCACTCAATCCGCGTTCAGTGTCTCTGTCCACAGAAGCAGCCGTCTGGAGAGCTGGGAGGACAACGGCTGGACAAACTGCCTTCACCGGGCTGACTGACAGCAGAAATTTGCTGAACCAAAATAGTTTGCATGTTGGCTCTGCGTCAAGAAATCGACAGTGTTTGTATTTATTGATTCATTGATATGGTTAACAAGTTCAAAACATATATACAGCAGGATATTTGTGTGATTCAAACAGCTGCCTGCTCAAATTATGCTTCACTAAAAGCTACTGAAACAGACTCGGAGTGTGAAAAAACCCAGGGGGTCTCTGTTACGCTGTCTCTTATTCAGTGTGGATTGATACATTTAATAAAATGGAAGCATATCTGTTCTTTTAGAAAACACTTTCTGTGTGAATTGGCCATGGCCTCTCTCTCTCCAGTTCGCCAGTCCTCCCCCACCATTCAATGGGTGCTGGAGACGGCAGACTGTCATGTCCTCACAAAGACAGCTGCTCTGATGACTTCCCCCTGTCCTGTGCACGAGCACGACCTCCTGTTGCTGATTAGCTGGAATAGTGTTGTGTGGTTCACTGCAAGCCGCTTTGTTTGTTTCCCATGTACAGAGCCAGCGCTGTGTATGAGCACTAGATTTTTTTTCAGCGCGCACACAGAACGGACAGCTAGCGGGAGGGGGGGGGGCAGGGAGGAGACATTGATTGAATTTGATAAAAAATGTATTGAACAATCTTTCTCCAGAATTACTGACTCTACCTTTAATTTATGATTAGCATCTGGTGAATGTTCTTATCTGAAGTCATACCAGAGTGAAAAACCAAAGGGGGAGGATAAGTGTGTTTGTGTGTGTGTGAGTGTGTGTGTAAGCATGGAGTTAGAGGAGAAAGGAAGAGAATTTGAGGTTTATGGAAAAGTGATAGGATTGTCCCAACTCATCAAAATAAGCTGATGAGGTTAAATTGTGGTAACATAGTCTCTTTTTTTTCAAGGACAAGTCCTTTAATCCAGTGTTTTCTGAGACTTGAGGAGCTGATGAAAGAATGTAACTGTTTTCAGTCTGTGTCATAAATCCTACTTTCTGACACAACTGGGGGTCTCTGTAGGTATAATGGTAGGAGGATTAGACCTGTGAAGTGTCAGACTGACACTTTAACATTGAGAAAGGACTTTCAGTTTACCTTTGAGGTAATTCCAAACTGAAGTTGAATATAAATCCATATTCTTGAGGTTAAAGCTCATCATGTTGTATGTAATATCTTATACAAACAGTCAAATGGAAAACCAGTACATCTAAGCATTGCACCTCTAACTCGTGTTGTCAGATTCATGATGGACAGTAAAAAAAAAATCGATGGAACCAAATATATTGTCTGTTTTATTCCATGTATTGTTCTTCCATGTCAAAACCTGGCGTCTACACTACCCATAATGCAACTCAACTTGATTCACTCAACTGTACAGATTCGGGTGTGTCATGCTAGTAGTGGCAAATTTAGCCTGGGGCCGTTAGCCTTAATCAGAGAGATGAAGAGCAGGCTACAGATCTGGTAAGCTCGCTTCATACTAACTAACACAGACCCAAATTTTTTTTTTTTCAAAGTAGTCTTCAGCCCAAACCAACTTAGCCTCAAGAGACATCACTCATCATTCATGACAGTACAAGCACACAAAAAATGTGTCTGCTTTTCATGATATATGAAAACTTTTCTCAAAGTGCACCTTGAGAAAATTGCAAATGTGCATGTATGCAAAGCTTCCTTAAAGAAGTACATTTGTGTGTCTCTCAATGTGCTCATTTAAATGTGAGCACTTGTGTGTGGATTTCAGTATTAATGGACGTTCCAGTACATTTGGTCTGACGCCAATGGGCCCAATTGCTTAGCATGCCTGCAGGACATTAATTGATGGCCGGGTTACCCTTCCTAATAAGTGTCATAAATAACGGTTTAGCAGGACGAGGGGGGAAATCTCAAATACATTAACCACTGCGTTGACATCTTAATGGAGATTCAACTGAGATGTGATCAAGTGGAATCCGTCAAGTAGGAATCCATTAATGCAGGGCTGAACCCTCCGCAGCGGCAAACAGGCGACAGTGATGACAGGGATGGGACAGACCAGCTTTACTGCTGCTCATGTGTCACTCGCAGCTTTAATGGACAGCCTTGTCAACATCCTCATCCCCACTCCCACATGGCCCTCCACCAACACAGCTGTTGAAGATCTGTCAAACCTCCGTGTCAGAGAGGCACACACACCCTCCCAAAGTCACTGATGGAGCCAGTAAAAACCACGGGCCGTTCACTGGCAGCATCATTGATTTTATCCTCGAATGATTGTTGAGGATGCACCATGCTTTGCATACCAATGGTGGGCCTTTCACAGGCAGACAGGCAGGAGGGTCAAATTAGCCCCAGATTGCCACAGTTTTTGTTGTGGGAATGGAAGTTGGAGAAGGAAGCACTGGCACCTTTTTTGGCGATTTGCTGACCAGCACTCTCACATGTGCACATAAACACACAACCACACATACAAATAAATAAACTCATAAAAATGCACCCACACACAGTTTGCCAGATTTACCTCCGTATTAGGTATGCAGCCAGGAAGCTCATCAGTGGAATTGGAGGTTTAGCCAACTGAGGATTTTTCTGTGTAACCAAGCCTCAAATGAATGGGATGAAAAACCTCTGAGCTCCCACGATATACTGTAAGTGGTGTGCGACTCAGCAAAGGCACTAGCATTAGTCCCACACTAGAGTTGCACGTGTGGGAGAGAGCCACAGCATGTATATACTGTATGCTCATTTGTGGGGGTGTTTATACATGTGTGAGTGGGAATCTGAATCTGTGTGTAAATGCATGCATGTTTGTGTATACATGTTAACAAAGACCCCATTACAGTATATTACTCTTGTTTCTATATTGAAGACATTTTTTCACTGGTCCTGTTTCAAGTGTTTTAGGGTATATTTGTAGTTGTATCCATTACAGAAATAGGAAAAATCTAACAAAATAACTGAAAACCAATTGACAACCTGGCGTCCAAGATAATTCTGCAGCAACAACACTGCTAGTACCGGCAGACTGATAATGTCTTGATACTTCCAATAGGAGTCACCAAAGATGGAAATTTTTATATCATTCACACAGGGGCTTGAAATTAGCTGCCTTTTAATATTAGATCATAAATTCACAATTTTTCAAGTGTGTCTCAAAACAACAGTCAGGTGCCTATATGAACATTGAAAGAGATTTTCCTTGCTGTAATCATTCCTCATGTTCATACCACATACCATAGACTATACAAACATGTAGATGTAGATGACGTAGTATGTGTGACGTCACCCACTGGTTTGCATAGGAGCTGGTTTGAAGCCCAGAATTGCTGCTTACAGTCGGCACCATCTTTTCCGTAGGAGCTGGGACCTTCCAAATAAAGAGTGCAGAGTGTTTCTTTTCACGCTCTGGAAACACGTTCTGCTACCTCGCACCCAAGCTAGCTTATTAGGAACACTCTGCGCTGCACACTTGGACTAACATTAGCTTACTAATAGGGCAGGTATCGTTATCAAGTAACATTAAACTTAGTAAAACATTGCAACAGTAGTCTGACTCAGTGCGAGTCCCGCAGCCAGGGAGAGCAGTAGGTGAATCAACTGTCAATCACAGCTGTCAATCTATAAGTCTGTAAGTCTTCAAATCTTATTAATGAAGCAATAATTTCTGCAAATGATCGCCAGCACACTTATTAGAGGGCCTGAATTTAACAATTGACTTAGTATTTCATGAGAGAAGTTGATGTTACTAATTTGCACATCTGAAGCTTCATATTAACTTCAGATAAACTTTTAAACACATTCCTACACAGAAGGAGGACTGAGGATTTTGTCCCCCATCACTTACATTGTAAGTGCATTATGAAGGGATCTTCTAATGACCAGTGTGAACAGGAGAAATGATTATGGCAAGAACAACCTTTGTCAATGTTAATTTACATACCTGACTATTGTTTTAAGACACACTTGAAAAATTGTCAACCTGTTCTCTAATTTCTATGTTACATACATAAAATATGTATGTATTATGTATGTAATATATATTTTATAAAAGTAACATTTCATCAGAGTAACTGCGCCTTTAACCCAACCAAGTGTGCTAACACTCTTTCTGTCAATCCATTTGACTAAACATGGCTTTTCAATAATGTAGCATAAGAAGTGCCATGCTCAGCTCTTCCAGCAGAGTGGTGGATGTAGTCTATCATTAGCCTACATACTGACTTGACAGGTACTTTTGTTAAAGGAATTCCCTCAAGTTTATCAGCTACGATCTCTGAAGTTTCTATTGTAAATGTGCCAGTGTTTAGGAGGTGAGAGGAACTGCTGCAGTGATAGCCGCTGTGAGTGTGTATGTGTGCAAGCCAGTGTGCATGCTGGAGTATGTCTGCATGTGTGTGTGTATGTGCATAGAAATGTCTATTGGGGCCTGTGGTGACAGTTCTGCTCTCGGCAAGTAGGTAATTAGCATGCATTATTCAAATGAAAGACAGAGGGAATGAGGGTGGGGACCTGTCCACCTGGTTGTCAGCACTGGATCCCGTCTCGTTCAGCACCACTTACTCCACACATTTAGAACATCAGAGCCTGTCTCTTGTCAATGTATTACCCTCCTCCCCAGCGTGAGGATAATGCACTTTTGCTGGGCACCATTATGAGGCAAGATATGATTGAAGTAAGCCAAAGTCCAAGACATTTAATCTTTAAATTGGAACATATGGACATTCATATTTAAGTCAGATCAATCCAATTTTATTTTTGGAGCACTTTCAGGAAAAAGGTCTGTACAAAGTACTTCTAATAGCAATGAAGGGCATAGATAGACAAGCCCTCACATTAAAAGAGAGAACACTCAACACATCCTGACATACAGAACTTACAGGTCCCAACTAAGGTGGCTGTGTGCTTATAAAGAGGGCTTGCCTGATATAAAACTACAGCTAAACTGCATGCACACAATACACTGACACCTGTATCATCTTTCAGTATCTTATCCAATGCAATATAATAGCTCTGCAATAAATCCTACCTTTGTGAAGCTAATAATATTTTTTCTGTGGCTGTGCCAGGGAGGTTTTTATTCAACTCTGTGGTAATGAGGCTGTAGTTTGCAGTGTTGCCGGATTACCATATATTGTAAGGTGCACCTGTTATTGTGTCTACGCCCTGTACTTACTCACTGCGGCTTTGTATTGTTGGTTTACTTAAAACTCCATAGCAGCAGAAATGCTAGAAGCAGAATTGGAAATGCTTTTCCACAAGGCACCAAAAGCAAATTGTGATATTTTAGACCAATTACGGACTTTCATGCACTGGGATCTGGTGTGTGAAGAACTCTCCTCATTCTGCCAGCAAGCCTCTGCAATGGCTAAAGCATCAGTATCTCCACAAACATGTCCCTTTGTTGGTATGAATGAGCTGAATTACATGTGTGCAGCAAGCACACTGGCAGCTAAAGTAGAAGAAGTACTGTATCACGCCTTTTGTGAGCAGAAATGGGAATGTGCATACAGGACTATAAAATAACCACTGCAAAGCATCTCATATCTGCACATACCTACAACATTGCTATGGGTGTAAAACTCACCCAGTGTTCTGAGACATAGACACACACAAGCACTATTCCATGATACTGACTTTTGGCATGGTTTCTAATATATTACACTAACCACCACACGCTCCTATCTCACCACAGCCATTCTGTTGGATTATCATCTCCAGACTCATTTTAGCCACAGCTGAATCATTTGCAGTTTGCCTTATCTCCCACCCATTCTCCAGCCCCACCACACCACCCCTCCAGGACTGGCCTCTGTTTACTTAATTGATCAATTAGCTGCTTGAGAAGGCTCCCTCTCCTCTACACGTTCCATTTAGCCAACATTTACATGTGTCAGTTTAATTGTGTCCCTGTCTCCTCTCCCAAATTATTTACCTACTCACTCACCCACACTGCAAAGCTCCCATTGTCCCCAGGTGACTGATAGTCTGACTGGAATTGCAATGTGCTGACTGGATCATAACTTGGCTTTTTAGGGAAGATGATGTTGAAACCAAGGCCGCCATCTAACCAGTAATCATCACAACATAACCTACACAGTCTCTAAGATTCCCTTAAAAAACTAGACAGCTGACAACTTTTACCTGTCAACTGCTGCTTGTTGTACACTGTTTGGCCAACAGTTGAAATGTTTCTTTAGGTTTCAGCACAGTAACACAGTAAAATTAAAAGTGAGTCCTGACTGTGGACAGACATGGATCCAAAGCCAAAAGATATCCCCAAATGAAAACTGCAGAAACAAAACATTTGCAGAGGAAAGTGATTTTGTGTCAGTGGCTGACTTTTTACAATGCCCTTTTTTCCCCATAACTATTCAGCCATGGGTCTCCTGGCCTGAGGTCCTTTTTCCACTGGGTTGACTGGGCATGAAATCAGACTGGCATAACCCTCCTCTCCCATAGTGGATTTACACGATTTACATACAACAGTCTTTTGACTGTGCTGGACCACCAACTAATCCTTTGTTCCCTTGAGAGCTTCAGCTGTACTTTGCCCACTTGGTGTCTGTAACAGACTCTTACTGCCCCCGTGTGGTGGAAGGACATATTACATCCTGTGAGAGGATGTTGGTGCTCGGTAGCCTGTATTTGTTGGTGCTGATTCACATTTAGACAGGCTGGCTATAGATACAATAATGATGGGGACATTAAAATATTCAAATTAGTTCTAAATGGCAAAATTTGAATTCTTAGAATTGTTAAGGACTCAACAATTATTGCACTCTAAATTACACTATATTAGTATAATTACGCTGCACACAGCACAGTGAGTAAATACAAAAATACAAAAGATGAAGCAAAGATTCTAATGCAAAGTTAAGTATTCTGCTAATAGTGAACTCCGTAATAGGACAGCATGCATGACAGACATCATGCATGACCCCACCACACACACACACACACACATACACACACACACACACACACACACACACACACACACACATACATACATATATGTACATACATATATGTAGGTTTATAAGTTTTGTCTGTTTATAGTATTTTGTACGGAAAAGTGGTTTGTTTTAATAATAGTGCATTTTATTATACACTGTGCCCTCCAGCAACCACAAGGTGGTGGTAAATCACTGAGACTGACTTGGAGTTTTGTTCTTTACAAATCACACTTGAAGCTTTTGAAACATTGGTCCAAAATGTTTCTTTTTTTCCCTTTTTATTGCAAATAATAAAGAACAGGGTACTTTTTTTCATTAACATAACAATAATTTTCTGTCAGTGTTACGTACTCCTTAAAGTACCTCTTAAACCATAGACTGTAACTCACTGGAAGTGCTGTGGGAACAGCTGAATTGTAGTTAGAGTCACTGTTCTGTTAGTGTAAGATCATGTTTACATTCCTATCCAAGTGTCCTTAAGCAAGACACTGAGCCTGAACCTTCTCAGAGCTCCCTTTAGTAAACCTCCCCCTCGGTCTTCAGGTTACAGATGAAAAGTTAGTAATGACCTTTGTGGAGAAGTTAAAGGGAGGGGAACAGTGGTGTATCTCAGCATATAGAATCATATACTGTTGAACAATATAGCATAGTATATGTAATGATATACAGTATGGTGCTGTACAATATTTAGAGCTGAATGGTAATTCAGTATTATCAGTCATTTGTTTCCGTATATCTTATTGGGATGAAATTCTTATGATTAACAAAGAGTGAAGAGGAAGTTAAATGTTACTAAAATCTTTCACAGAATATCTGTAATATTTAAATTTGGCAAACTATCAAAAATTATGTTAAGCTGTGATATTATCCTGACAACAATTTTGTCAGTTAGTCAGATAGTCAGTTATACTGTGTAGTATGGCACAGTAGTATGGGCTTGTATAATGCCATATAGTTACACTAAAAATAATTAAAATATAGTATATGTAAGTTTCAAAGAGACAGATTAAAAAAAACAAACAATCAGTAAAACATAATTTTGATAAATAATTATTAATTATTGATTACAAGTAAAATAATACAAATATTTTCTAGTATTTATATTATTAGGTATTAACATTTATATAATTTCATATTGTAAATATTTTTACTATTTACAATGAGCATTGCACAACATATTACTGTAAAGTATAATATTAAATAATACAGTATAGTGAAAGAAAAAAATGATAGTATACGGTACTGTGAAATAGTGCAGTGTTCATACTAGAATAGTACATCATGTAGTGCATTTGTAAACTCTGTGTTCTCTGCGGTTGAATTTATTGCACCGTATAAGTGTGTGTGTGTGTGTGTGTGTGTGTGTGTGTGTGTGTGTGCGCGTGTGCGGTGATGGATCATGTCTGTAGTACTGTATATCAGTATCTGTAGTACATTATATTTCTTCTTGTAGGAAGCTAAGGATGTTCAATACTGACTACTAACACAATAACTTTACCTGTTTAGTGTGGAGTCAAGGCATTGGTATAGGAATGTGTGTTATGCTGATACATGTGTGCATCACTACTCTCCCCTGAACACTGGCGTACTAATGGTAAGGACCTCTGTCAGATTCAGGCCCCCATCACAAACATCCAGCCATCAGGGTTCAAGCTAGGATCTGCCCATTAACACGGAGGCCAGAGCGGGCTATCCACACCAGGAGAGAGAGAGTGAACATGACACAGAGCAGGTCGCTCTCCCGCAGCATGCTCACCAGCCTGCACTTTCCAAGGACATTACGGCTCCATTCCACCAGCTCTCCAGTGGCAGGCTATCATTAGTGTGCTTGCGAGAGCCCAGAGAGGTGATAGCAGGGGAATTGTGGGCTTTCATATCCACAAGCTGGTCCACAGGATGCCAGGCAGAGTGTGGTAATTTAGCTCAGAGGTGATGGAAAATAGTGGGTTAGTTTAATGACAAGTTTGTGTGGCCATGTAAAAGCACTCATCAGAGAGTGGGCGATAGAGAGAATGGGTGAGAAGCACCAAAACGAAGAGGGAAAAGGGACTCTGTCAGTGTGTTTTTGAGTGTGCCTGTGTGTGTGTGCCCCCTTTATAATTCGGGTTCTATTTTCTTTTTCTAATAGTGTGCCAACTTGTGTGTGTATTATTCAAAAGAAATATTTAAGAAGAAAAAAAATGTTTATTCATAAGAAAAAAAAAAATCAATTATATGTCGAATAAAATCTGGACCTTAAATCCTCCAATATTTTTCCCCCTTTTGAATAATCTAATTATTGGAATTATTGAAATTCAGAACAGAAGACAAAAATAAAACAGTTGATGCTCCTCCTATTAATTAATTATCAATTTACAGATTAATAACGCTAAAAGTCTTTTTATCATTAAATGGATTCATATTCAGTAAAGCTCTTTTTTGATTAAACTTTAATATTGCAATACAATCTATAATATCTATAATCAATAGTAGTCCATAACTGTTTACTCTCAGACTATCCCATAGAAAACACATCAAATCATAAAAACAGTGCTAAACTGTCAACTAATCTGTACAAATATCAAGATAAAGTATTGCGCTTATGGATAAAACCGCAAATGAATAAAGTCACCATTCATGAATGTTAGTGTGCCCTGTCCTGATGCATTGTGTATTCATGCATCTAATTCACTTTGAATTTCATCCCTAAAAAAAAAAAAAAAGAAAAAAAATCAATCCTCCATCTCTGTCTCCCTTGGCAACAGGTTATAATCCATAGTTACGAAGAGCGGTTGCTAGGTGCGTTGCCGAGATACAGACCCTTCTCTCCACTGGCGCTACGTAGGAGGCCACCGGGTCCTTGATGATGGCAGAGAGATGAGGGACGGGTGAAAGGATGACAAGAGACAGGACAATGAGGACAGGAAATAGACGCACACACCTGACAGAGTCTGTACGAGCAGAGGCACAAAGAGAGTGCTGAAGAAAGGCTGAAAATGAGAGCAGAGAAAGGAAAGTAAACACAAAAAGGATAATGTAACAGTCTAAGTGGGCAATCTGCACACCTCCATTTACTGCAGCTACATTTTTGTGTGTGTTTGTGTGCATCTGTTTGTGCGTATGTGTGTATTTGTGCAGCATGTGAAAGATAGTGACAGTGGAAAAGAGAGGAAGATGGGAAACCTACTTTGACTCCTTGAAAAGCCTGCTATCATGCTCAGAAAAAAAGAAAGATAAAAAAAAGCGCTGTATTGATGACTTCAATCACTGAATCCTTTGTGTACAGGCTTTTTTTTTCTTCGGTGAGTGGGAAGAAACTGAACAAAACATATAATAAGCAGGAAACTTTGTGTATGGCCTGCATTTCCAAGTTAAGTGTCTTCTCTTGGACATAAATGAGACATTAGCAGCATAGCCATGCGTGTTATATTTAGATTAAAAAGCAAAAATATTTTTTTTCTAATTTTAAAACTTCAATAATGATGCTGAGTTGGGAAAAAAAAAAGTTTTTGAACATGGACCTGTTAGACGTTGTCGCATATTCCCACAGATGTTGCATACAGAGACAGTAACAGCTCTCTCTGTTTATTAGTGCTCATGGCCATATAACCACCTGAGCTACACAAGCTGTCATTTTTTTCTATGGCTGATCCGATTAGTATGGTGATGATAGAAACCCATGGGAGTGCTTACTCCTCACGAGTTTCCTTGTTGGTAGATAGAAAGAGTGTTCTTTGGTGTTGAAGCTGCAGGAGCCATCTGCCGCTCCCAGCACCGATTATACCCAGACGCACCCCCAGGGGGCAGTAGCACTGTACACACAACCACTTAACTCTGCCCTGCCCCAAGATCAAAGGCACACTGATTCTGCAAGCCAAAACAGCCACCATCACCCTCTCTTGTGTCTACTTCAGGACAGGTTTTCAGCAGTTTAAAGAAAAAAAAAAAAAAAAAGATATTAACATGATGTCATAAAATTAGAAAGCCGACCTCAAAAGCAAGGCTCTCAGCTCGCTTTGAATAGGCGGCGTGCTTCTGCCGTGCCCGACGCTTTTGACAATGTTATTAGGAAGATAATTCTCACAAGCAAATAAACAGTGTGTAACATCCTTGTGAATTTTCCTCTCAGGTTGGGTTATTGTGAGTGTATTTCACTGATATTGTGTCATCTGGTGAGGGAGCAAATATCAGGGTTAGTTGGAGCTTAGGCTTTTGATCTCTTTCGAGCTTATAAAGAATATAACTGAGAAGGTTTATAGATGATCACGAGCTGCACTTTACATTCAGTTGAAAAACTTACATCAGTCACTGACTGACAGCGGTTGAAGCGTAAAATGTATTATCACATTTGCAGTTCATAAACATCTAATTTTGTCTGAGTTGGTTGAATTTCTTATCTGCAACCTCTCTGTTTTACTTAATTTCTTTTAGGACTCAAATAATTTCAGAATCATAAGAAAAGACTTGTAAGAAGTACTAAAAATGTTCTACAATTTGTTATTTATAATGAAACTTAATGAATTTGCGATCTCAATTGTTGACTGCCTAGACTGATTGCTTTGATGTCTTAATGTACCCAAACAAAATCCAAACAAAAGGAAAGAAATAAAAAAAAGGAATTAATTAAGTGGTTATTAGGTTGTGATTAGTAATTCATCATGAAAAGCAAAGAAACAAATTAAGTAAACAATATTTGCACGAGTAGAAGGCTAACAGAAGACTCCTTTACTACTCTTGGGAAACTGCTTATAATAATTTTTTTAATGTGTAAAAATGCATTGTGAGTATATGCAAATAGCTTTGGCTTAGACAATAGATGGACCTCTGGCTTAGTATCTGTCCTTCAGCTCAGCAGCCTCTTCTATACTGTAGGCTTTGCTTTGAGGAGAGACCCCTGTTGGTTGATTGGAATGACTTCCCTAATTGGATTCAATTCCTAATTGAAACGTAATAAAAATGCATCAGTAGACGTAGCGCCAACAATTACCTCATGCAAATCTCTTGATGGATTGACGTGAGGGGCGTAATTGCAGCTGTTAAAAAATTGCATTGATTTCTCCTGGAATAACATCAATTCAAATCAGTTCACACTCACGCTTCAACCTTCGTGTGGAAAGCATTTGTCACCGCTCAGCGTCCCTGTTTGGAGGTATACTGAAAAAAATTGAAACATCTGCACCCTTTCACGTGGGTACGATTGATTAGGCTTTGTATCAAATGCACTACATCCATGCATATGCAATAAAGTAGTCTGATCACTTAGAGGAGGGAAACAAAAGAAGAAATGTCTTTGTTCTTTGTTTCTGTTTTCTTTGAGATGGTGTGTGGGTTATGACTTCCTTTGGTTTTGTAGAGCAAAGATAATCTGCTGAGGATGTGGCACAGAAATAAACACACACACACACACACACACACACACACACACACAGAGTTGAATACAGTTGAAGAAAAAAGAAATAAAATCAGATAGACGCAGAAAGGAACTATGAAGGCTTTGATTCTTCCCTTCACCAAATGTTCTGAACATTATCCGTCTGTTGATCGGGGGTGGCAGTCTAGAGAGAAAGGGTTAAAGCATCTTCTGAGTTATTGCCTACTGCCGTAGTCATAGCAACAGGTTAATAAGTAGCTTCTCTGATCTTCCTCTGTTGCTGCACAGGTTGCTAAGATACAAATAGCATTCTGGACCCAGTGGACTGAACTGCAAACATCTTTTGATAAGAATGAACTTTAAACATTTAAAAGTAATGTGGAAGGCAAAGAGGCCTACATGCACTAAGGAATGTAAAGGGAGGGGGGGAAACAGCATTACACCTAAAACCACAGTGATTGCATCTACCACATTTTGACCTACCCAGGCCAAAAAGGAACACAGCAAAACAAAATTGAACACTTGCTAAAAGCAGCTACCTCATTCCTCGGAGGCAAGTGGTTGGCCCATGTCTAAAGGTAAACGGGCCAATCAGCTTTGGAACAGAGTGGCTGTTCCTAGACGCGTGTGCGAAACCAAGGGCAAATTAAAGCATTGCCTCCGAGTTGCATCATTCTCCCCTCACAGCTCTATTAGTAGGCTAGCCACAATGTCTCTTTACGAGAGCTACTCTCAGAGCAGAATTAGGCACACTTCCCCGCAGTGATGTGTCTTTTTATGAACCACACTGGCATCATGTGTGCCAGTTCCTACAGGAACAAACCACAGCTGAATTACGGGGAGAAATATATGTCTGGATAACTCTATTCCTCGTAAGGTGACGTAATAGAAAAGCTGGCCGGATGAATTTTTCAGACATAAAGATAAATGAAGATGTGACTCAGATATTAAGGATCAGCGATCTGAATACTGATTCAAAAAATGAGAAACAGGGGGTGATCTCACCTTGCTGTTATGTCAACTTTTTTGTCCTCTGATCGTCTCCTTCCCATCAAGTAACAGAATCTTTTTTTTTTTTCTTTTTTTTTTCTGACTGAAAAGTGCACTGATTCAAAAAGACGGACCATCCACACTGACACAACAAACGAACAAACAAACGAACAGCTTGACTGGAGGAAGCTGTGAGGCTGCAGTAGGGAGCACTGGTGTCCTTTTTGATGATAATGCTTGATCCCTCTGTTCTCTCTGTCACTGGGCCTCATGCTTTCACTTCAGCTCAGCTCAGCTGTCAGCCGGCAACAGCTACTCACACAAGTTTCTGTGCGCACGTGTGAACCCACGCACCCTCACACAATATCCACGGGTACAAGCTTGTGTGCACGCTTGTACGTAATTATTACAAACTACAATTAAACATATGATAAGATACTCAATAAAAGACGAATAATAAAATGTGTTATATGCGTGTATCATGTTTCAGAAATTAGCAGCTATCCTTGTGTGGTAATTTGGAGTGCTTATGAGCAGCAATAATTGTGTATTTGTGTGATTAAGACAGTAATCAGAAAATAATGACACTTCAATGTGATTTATGAGAATGGATGAAATTTCACAGCTGAAAGGTGGCAGGTTAAACAACACTGACCAGCCAAATACCAAGAGATATTTAAACAAAGGCCAGAGCTAATATCTCACAGGAACAAGGGGGTTGGAGAGCGACATGTGCGTGGAAGAGCTTTGGACAGCACGAAAGGCTAGGAGGTCATATAAACCTTTTTAGACAAGATGGGGTATTGAAACGTTTCAAGAAGGAAGAAAATGCTCTTGATGCTTTGGGTTTATTAAAATGAGGAAGAGGACTTTTTAAGAGATTTCAACAGCAAAAGGGTCATGAAACTCAATCACCACACAAGTGATTTTCAATCAAAGTAAGAAAAGGTATCAACAAATTTGCAGTTGCGTGGTTTTAACCACAACAGTGTTATTCTGCGTACATCCACAGATGAAAGCAACACTCTCTCCAATACTGATTAAAGGCTCTTCGCTCCCACCAGGCTCCATGCTGGTTTGGCTTCGTTCAATCTCGGCCTTGATTACTCGATTGGACTCATTGATTGAAGGGGAACTTTAATGACCTATTATCTCAAGTGTTAATCAGGTGTTGACAGACAGCTCTCTGTGGGACTTTGCACGGCTGAGGGCCAGAATGGACAGAACTTGGTGGACTCCCGCCGCTCGGATGAGTCAAGGGGTGAGCGGCACACAGAGTGCAGACAGAGTTCAACAAGTTTCCCTCTGGAGCACAGTCTGTGCACCATGGTGACATCATCTGTAGTTTGTCCAGGTCAGCCATGACTCAGATGTTTTGGTGCCTTTTTTTTTTTTTAACAGGCTCATTCTCACCCGCTTTATCTTCCTGTGTTACAGTTTTACCACCCTGTGAATTACCTCGAAATGAGAGAGAAAGGAATTGAGATATAAAAATGGAGGCCTGTGCGTGCTCCAGACGTGTTCTCATTTCACTTTGTATGTATGGAATATATGCAGTCAGTAAAGTTGCGTAAATTCAGAGGAACTATTGTAACCTTGCGAAATATTTCTCATCTCAAGTTTTAATAGTAATCAGGCCCATTGTATTAAACTGAATTACTGACTGTGGTTTGGAATGAAATGACTTTCCTAATGTGCATAATGCACTTGTATTTGTGGTCAAACATATCCAGGATTTCATATTTCTCTAAACTGACTTTATCAAGTATTAAAATTACATTTTACTTATGAGTCATCTTGAGGCAGATGCAATAAAGAACATGCATGCTCGATTCCTGCATCATGTCACACCATTGCCTGTTTAGCATGCAGAGATCAATTTTGAACTTTGGAGTTATGTGAATTTGAAATTCATATTTTGCTATTATTTAATATGTGGTATGTGTGGTTTTCTTTGTAAGGGCATTCTTGAAAGATTAATCATGATTGAAGTTTGAAGTGAAGAAAGAAATCCTGGTACTGTAGCCTGATTGCAAACCCTCCACAGTAATATGCAACTTTAATTTCACTTGTAAGACATTGGTTCTACTCTGAAGTGTGTGCCTCTCTGTAGTTCATGAAACTTGGTTAACACACTTCTTGCTGTTCCAGTGGGAAACAGTGTGGACAGACGGCTACATGTCCAACTTACACCTGTCTGCATCACCTCCTGTTTCTCCAACCTAAATCTCTTTTGTCCCCCCTCCCCCTCGTCTCCTGCCGCATCCCTCTCTTTAATTATCTCCCTTTTCAATCCCAGCATCTTCAAGTCTCATCAATGCTTCTTAATTTCCATCAATACTGCTGCAGCCTAAGCTCTCCACACCTGTCCAGTCACCATGGCAACCTCACCTCTGACAACAAAGAGCTCTGTAAGACATGGCATGCTGTATTCCCCTTGATTAGATATTGATTAAGCTTTTGTAATACATAACAGGATCAAAGTGATTGTGCAGCTTTGCTTACCCAGGTCTTCTCCACACTTTCATTTAGTTATAATCTTTTGTTATTTAGGAATCTGCATGTTAAGAGGGATGGAATCGAAATTTGCCACCCTTTGTCATAGTCATTCAGAGCCTCCTTCAGGGACTTGTAGATGCACAAAGTCCCTTATAATTTAAAAACATGTGGTGTAGAGAAGGCACAAAGACTCTTCTATGCAGATCTACAATTTAAAGAGTGTTGACAGGTTCAGGTTTCTGAGTGGCATAGCTTATGCTTAGTGTTTGCAACATGTTTCCCATTAAAGGACATGCTAATAGGCTCGTTGGAGTGTACAGAGGCTTCCAAATGCTTGAGTGTCCCTAATGGATGCATTGATAGATTAATGGACGATAAAAGTCAAATGCTAAATGCATGGTAAATGACAGGTGATAAGTCAATATGGTAAATATTTGTGTAGGACATAGTTAAGAAGTTGAAAGGCCATTATTCATGATTACCTACAGACAAGCCATTCCTTGGTATAATGAGGCGCATGGCATGAATTTAAAAGCTTATGAAAGTAATGGTCTGGAGTGCATTTCTGTCAATTATAAATTAATGTCAGCTGCAAAAGAATTACGAAGACATGATAAAATTGGTTCATTTTATCATAAACCCATTAAATTGGTATTTATATTCAAATGTTCCATATGAGGAAAAACAATAAATATTGTCATCTATTGATGATGATGCACTTAGGTTCAGGTGTTTGTGTTTTATCTGTAGCTGCCAGATTTAATTTAAGGTGCAATATAAAAAGATGTTTAAAGTTTAACACAGAATTAAGACAATGAACTTTACAGTTTTGTTGTCACTAAGGTAGTAGGAAGTACTTTGGTTACCTGTGCAAACTAAATTAAAAAAAATTCAAAACAATGCATGCTTTTTGGTGTAGCCAATTCACTGACTGTCCTTCACACATAAAGTACACATCTTGTTGATGTGGATGATGTGATACTAAAATCCTGAAAACACTTTGAGGACACTAGAAGGATTGAGACTGATCTTTTAAACACCAGTTTTTCTTGTCTCTGTGTTGTCAGCAGCAGCAACAGTCACCGTATTTGAACTTCATAAGACCACACTATCCCAATCAGCATCACCAATAAAGTAAATACACACAAGAAATACTCGAGCCAGACGGGAGGTTGTATGTTTGTCAAATTACACTGAAGATTTAAAGGGATACAAGGTTGAGAGAAGTGAGAAAAATGATTTTTCCTTTCCCACACTGAGAGAGTAGGGGAGTCAGAATTGAGGATAAACCCAGGAACTGCAAAGAACCATGTTTAGAACAATCTGACCTTTTTTTTTACAACTCAAACAAGGATAAAGACAACAAAATGTAATAACTTTCCCCTATCCAATCCATACTTCATGATTATCCCTCACTCCAAAACATTGGAAAAAATGGAACTGTCAAAAGAGTCTTGTTGTTCCATTTTCTTTCCCTTTGCCCCCCTCCTGGAGACAAACAAACAAACCCCTGTTAGCACATTTCATCAGCTTTAGGGGTTACAGAACAGATTGAGTATCGACATTGGTGGCTGTCGAGGCTTATGGCTCAAAGGCAACAGTAGAGGAAAATCTCAGGGGTAGGAGATGCAATCGAAAGGACCAAAATAATTCAGCAGGACTCACTCGAGGAACAATCCAGTTTGTCATGTGGAATCATGGAGTGTCTGCCGCACAATGAGAGAGGGTCCCTGGAGACTCAGCACTGGAGTCAACATGTGAATAGCCAAGAGTTAGTGCCCCAACTGGCCACTCTTTGCCTTTTTTATCACCTGCAAATTTAGCAACCATAAATCAGTTTCCACACCAATGCTACTGCACAGACGCACCAGAGAGGGTCATAAACAAGAAATTATGTCTGGTGTCTTGGGATGGTTTGGTCATTGATGTTCCCTGGGGTGTAATACTCTATTCTTGGAACAATTACTGTCAAAGAGTTTTGATGTTTTCCTTCTGTTGTGATGGACATTTGTGGCAGCTGGAAATTATTGAACCATGTTAATCTGTAAAAAAACAAATGAAATGATCTCACCTGTTGTACACAGAGTGTTCAGGCTGGTTGTGGGACACAGTATTGTGTGGTCTTTATCTTCCACTGTTAAAGGTTGAGGTGTCTGGTGACTACTGACGGACTCTGAGGGTTAATGAGGGAGGAGGAGACTCAGGGCCATAAAAAGGACACTGACCATAGGCTCAATGTGACCTGACTCTCCTTACCGTAACGTCTGTGTCAATGAAACGCAGCACGAGGAAAATCTCTGATTAATCGATTGACCTCCTGCTTCTTATTCACAGACGATAACCAGCAGCACCCATTGCACCTGATTTTGTTTCCACTGTAACACCTCCATGAGACAAGAGCTGAATATCCATTTCCCTTTAATCAATTCACAATTTATTCCCCTCCTTCTTCCAATCTCCGTTCCATTTATTATGCATTATTCGTCCTTTTTAAACGATTTTCTACTAACCGTCTCATCTAATTTGGTATTCGGATATGGTTAGCGCTGTTAGCTCAATTAATACAATGACATGTCCTAAATGCATTCTCTCCACAATCCAAGTGACAAGAGGACACCGAACACCTCACATCTTTGCAAACAGGGTCATGCATGCAAGCCATGAGAGATCCAAACCTTTAGGAGTTATTTAATCAAAATATATGAATAGATAAAAAGGACAAAGCAGGCTCAATTTTCTACAGGACTGTGCTTTATTTTAGTCTAAGCAGAATATAATGAACTAGAGAACTACAGAGTTCAGGAGCACTATGGGAGATATCACCCCAAATCAGGGAACGGACCAGAGCCAACGCTAATTCAAATTACATCTCTGTTTCAAACAAAAAGAAAACAGTAACTCAGTTTGTTCAAGTCAAATGATAAAATAAATGATTATTCCATTCATTGTGAATATAAATACCTAAATATATTATGATAAATTAATTTTGCATGAGAACAAATGAAGTGGATGAAATTAGATAGTGAAGCTGGGAATGTAATGATTTATGATACAAAGATCCATGGTGCAAAATTTTCTATGACTAAATGTGAATTCTTTAAAGGCTCTCATTGAATGCTTGATTGGAGCAAACTGCTCAGTTAGCTGAGTTTGTTTACATTTTGGTCCTTATAACCAATGGAAATGGAGGTGGATGTCCACGTCCTTATTTGTGTCAGAATGGGCTTGAGGCAAAACTGACTCTGGTGAAGTGTTTGTCTTTACAACAGATTTTACATTTTAAAGATGGAGCATTTGGCATCCCCCCCCGAATACAGTGTGTCCAACCACTGTTCACAGGTAGTACTGTCAGAGAGAACAGGCTGGGTTTAAGGCAGAATTCCCTCCTTACATTAACAAATCAACCTGGCTGGAGCAAAGCAATGTGACACAATCTACTGTACTGTACGGTACTATATCTTCAGTGGATGGAGTTATCACATTAAAACAAACTTTCTCAGCAACAATGAGATAACAAACTGTGGAAGAAACATCCCATAAGTAAGTACAGAGAAGATGAAAACCAGAGATATGTCAATGATTACCACCAACCCTTAAAAATAAACAAAAAAACACAATTACATAAAGAGAAAAACATTACAGGCATCCTTCCATGGCTTAAAGACAATTAATGACAATATGACAGCATAGGTCTCAAAACCAATCTGACTGCAAAGTTTGATTTTTTTTTTTTTTTTTTGTGATTTTTTTCCCATATTTTCTTCTCAAAACAAACAAAGGCCTCAAATGAAATTCTTTTTGAACATGCAATGCTGATTCATCTGAACTCAGTTGTGCAATGGACTCATTTTTATGAATCCACATGACCATTACCATCAATCAGTCTTTTACAGTGCAGTTTGTTAATTCTTGTATTGATTTAAGAGCTTCCAGTGAGCAAAATCTCTTTGAACTTGCCCATCCATAAGGGATTTTATACAGGGATTGTGCAGCCTGAAAAAATAAAAATGATCAAAGCATATCAGAATAAACCTCATGAAAATGGGTCTATCCCAGCTTCAGTCAATAACAAAACAAGAGAGAAAATAAAGAACAATTTACCAACATGAGTATAAAATCCCATTTTTGAACACCAGTGTTTCACTATACAAGAAATAAAATCATTTTATCTTCTGTTTTTGATAAATTATTTCATAGGTTCCTTTTCTTAGTTTCACTGAAATATATTAACTATCCTTTTAATTTTTTTTTTAAATGTTTGAACATGATCTATTGTACGGCCTATAAAGAAGGTTCAACAGAATTGAAAAATAAGCTATATTGTATGTACAGGAGTAATGCAGCTGTGTGGTCATGAGAGCAGTGGCAGGGGTTCTGCTGGGTTCTACAATAATTGCTCTCTTGTTTGTCCCCCTCCTCCAATCTCTGCTTAACCAGGTACCTGTGGTTTTGTGGTTTATGTACATATTGAACAAACTGTTACCTGGAACTGAGAGTTTCATTTTGTAAAACTAGCTTTAAATGCTGAAAAGCCCAAACTTTTACTTCCAAAGAATTTTCAAAAGTGTGGCGGTGACTGATGCTATTTTTGCCGCACTTGTCAAGCGGTAAGCATGCAGATGGATGAACTCTACTGTCACTGTCATATCTGTTCATCAGCCCCATTTGGACTAATCCAATTACTGCACAGGCGATCTTTCTTCTGTCAGAAAAATCATGACATGTCGGTGTACACAGAATCTTAATTAACGGATCACTTTGAGGCCATGGCTTAGGTTTGACACTAAGTCAAACACTCTCTAAGCCTCGGTCCGATGCTTAGGGTTGTAGGATGCATGTTCAGAGCCAAAAAATTAAGGGGCTTAAAAGGACTCTCCTAGATCCCTGCACTGCTGTGGACACATTTTTATAGTGACATCATTGTCCCACAGAGTTGGGCTTCTCAACACAAGCTGCTATACAACCTTTCTCTGTTTTTGTATTTTATAGGCTATTTACATTAAGGAATAAAAAAGTCTTTGTCTTCATTACTCTCAGCCATGTTGTCCAACATAATCGCACACCTGCAGCAGCCACTGTGCATCATTTGGTGGACTATGGCATCTTTTTTTTTTTTTTTTTTGTTACTCTTGGAATTGGATGATGATACTATAAATCCAAAGCACAATTTTGGTGGTTCATCAGCCCTTCTGCTGGCTCAGCACTCCCCGCGGTGGGATGCGATCTTAAAGCTCCCACTGACCACATATTTGTGATTCTGCTCGACCTCCCTCAGGATCAGGGGTAAGGCAAGGCTCTGAACCTCCACTAATCATGACATCATAGCGCCTGATGCCCTGAGTATTGGGAGTGATTTTGTGGAGTTTCAGTTTAGCACACAGCACCCCCACCACCCAGTGCCTATTTCCACCTCCACCTTTTCCATACAAAATCCCATTTCCACAGCAAAACCTTTTCTGCGCCAAAGTGAGATGACGGAAAAGCTCTCTCCCAAAGCAGCTATTAAATGAGAGGCATTAATTTCTTCCCTCCTGTCCAACAGGTTCCTTTAATTATCTCTCCACTTTCAGTCAATTACATTTCACTTCCTTTCCTTGACAATCACTGCTATTTTAGGGTGAGTGTTATGCACCCGGGGGGTTGGAGAATCATAGACATGCTCTAGCAGTTCTCTGCTTGGCCCCGCTATTGGCTTGGGCCCTCTAAGGATACAATGATTCTCTAGATGACTGACCTTGTGAGCAGTGGTGTACTGGCAACTGAGGAACTGAGTATACCATGTATACACCCCCCCAACTTCTCATTTAATGATACAGGGTCAGAATGGGTAAATGCATCACTGGCAGAGAAGCAAGTGGCTACTGGCTGTACTTGTGTATACTCTGCTCTACATTATAGTTGAGATGCTAAATAAAGGTAGTTTTGGACATAGGACATAGGCCAGACAGAGACTGGGAGCAGGGTAAGCAGAGACTCTTGTCAATAAGTGGATGAAAAGATCTAAAACAAAACTTTTTTTGTTTCAGAAGTTCTGGAGCATGTTTCACAGCTATTTCTGTTTTTAATGCACGTCACTTCAGTAACATCCTCCCCAGGTCGCAAAGGTAATAAGAGCACCCTTGTTAAAAGTGTGGAAGTGCTGATTTCACATTGCCTAATTTAGCCCTGGCATAGCAGAGATGCTACATGAACACTGAACTGTTAGCCAAGCAGACAGCAGGATACTAGGCTAGGCTGGGCTTTGGCTCACCAGGGACTCAACTTGCCATTAGCAGAAGGAACTAGTACAGCATCTGGTGTAGAAGCTGTAAGACAGAGAAGATCAGTGGTTCAGGCGTGCAAGGTTCATGTTCACTTGTAGAACATACTCTAAAGATGGCCGAGACGAGCACAGGAAATTTCATTGCCCATGGAACATTAGATTTGCCATCGATTAGTTCAGCTTCACATGAATAATGACCACAAACGCTTTGCAGAACCTGGCTTTGTTTTGACCTACTTCACATTAACTCATGAAGCTTCCTGCGTTTCCACCTAACGTCCAATCAAAGGCTGAGGAAGGAGGGCTGGGATTTATCTTACATGTATTTGGAGGCAATTTTTTTAAAAAGCTGTCATTTTGGTTCTCATGATTTTGAATCTGAGGAACTACTGCGCTTCACAAATATTCTCTCAGTGTTGAACAATAATGTGCTTTGCAGGTGTCCCATTAGGGATACAAGCAAGAAAAGAAAAAAGTGTAGAGCAAGTTATTTGTTAAAAAAAAAAGGGTGGGCTCTGTAGAGGTAGTTGAGACCCAATTATGTGCTGAAAGGAGAAGCACAATAACACAGGACTCAGAGCAGCTGCTTTTACAGAATTGAGGATTTCCAGCAGAATTGTTGATTTTGGACACAATTTAAAGCAACTACTGTTGCAACATTTGTTCAAAGGTGTGTGTGTGGGAGGGGGGAGGGGGGGGGGATCTGCATTTTACTGTCCACCTTCCTCTTAGACTTTTTGGTAATGTCAGTCTACTCTGCAATATAAACACCTAGCTACAGTATGTTATGGAAGGTTTTATCCTACATCCTCCATCGCCTCTTCGGTTAAATTCGGCAGTATTATTGGTGCCAGGTCAGCTGTCAGCAGTCTTGCCAGGGAGTAGGCACAAACATAATTCTCGCTAATCTTCCTTCTGTCATCCATGTGCATGCAGGGGACCATCTCTCCCGTCATTTGGTCCAAGTGATTATCCCAGTAATTTTTCACTTGGTTGCTGCAAATGTATAGAGGCTGGTGATTACAGTGTGATTAGAGGGAAAGGTGAAATAGCATGTCTAATACAGTGCAGGAGATAATTGAAGGGTAGTGAGCACAGACATTAGCCAGGTTCGAAAATACTGTTCCAAGGGGAGAGCCGCTGAACAGTTGGGCTGAGGTTTGGAAAGGCATGGCTGCTCTTAGGACAGGGGGAAAGAGAGGGAGCACATGGCATACTGATATCAAGGACTAAAATCAAGACCTTCTGCTTATTTAAATGACAAAGAATGATAGTACAGCAAAAACTCTGGAATCTGCTGGCACATTTTATTAGTCCCTTCTTCAGTTATTTGGAATAGGTCTGGTCTGCTTTTCTCTCTAAAGAAAGATAGAGAAAGAGGGAGGGGATGGCAGGGAGAAGAGTCTAGTAAAAGGGAACCAGTTAGACTAGAGCCTAAGGTAAAAGGAGCCAGCCCTATTTGAAGCTTTTAACTCTATTTTTCGAAAGCATGTAGCACAGATACTGCACTGTATAGTGCTTGTCACCAGGAGCGTGATTGCGGCTTCTAATTTTATGGATTAAGTCATTGGGCATCATCCTAGAAACATCAGTTTAAAGGATCTTGATGTCATGTTTGGTTGTTGACTTCCTCTCTCTTTACCTCCTTCCCTCCCTCCCGCCATCCTAGCCCTGCCTCATACTGCCAGCTGTCAGTGCTCAAAGCGCTGGTGTACGGATGTGAGCTGGTGTTCGACAGAGAAAATTGGGAAGTGTTCAGAGTGACTGAAACAGAACTGCTCCTCCCTATAGACTCATTCCAAACATATTGATCTACTTTTAGAGAAGAGCCTGCATCCAGAGCTCTAAAACAGTCAAAATAAAGGCTATAGGACTTTAAATCAAGACATGACAGTACTGGAGTGCTTTACTCTGTCCTGCCTGGCGTCAGTGTCAGAGAGGCTACAGGCAAGCTGAATGATGGTTAAGAGTGACTGTTAGATCTAAATTACATATATTCTGTTTAAGCAGTAGGGTTTTTTTTTCCCAGAGTCTCTATGTATAATATATGAAGAGAGCTGGTCAGGGAACATGTTAAACAGTAGAATTTACATTATATTTGACAGAGCTGAAAGAGCTCTGAAAGCCTGCACTCCTTTGCCATCAGTACGATAAATTGAGTTTGTCTTAAGAGAAATGTTTGTTTTCTATCTGCCAAGAGACAAGAGGCAATTTTTCTCAATTGGAGTTTTGCAGCAGCTCCAGTGGACACAGATATCCTTGGCATCTTGCTTATTTAAGCCATGGTTGTTTTTTTTAACGAGCATGCTTTGCTTTTTGGGGAATTCCAAAAGCATGAGGGCCAAATTCATTCATATACTGAGTTCATTCTGCTGGCAGTTTCAGTAGCTGTCACCTTACTCCTCCTCCCTTTCTGTTCCCAACATGAATATCCATTTGTCCATCTCCCTTAATAGAACCATCATGCTTTAACCATTTGTGGCTTCATAATTCACACTCCATGTTGCAATACAAAAGGTCAAGAAAAACAAAAAGAAAAACAAAACAAAAGACACCCCATGTCCATTTTGCTTGGTCTTTACAGTGGATTGTCGCTTGAACACAAAGGCCAGTGAGAAGCCTTAAATGTCTGCACCCTGTCCAGCACAGACGTCAGTAAGTTCAGTCTTTTTTTTTGTCTTGTCATTCTTTTTTTTTTCTTCTTCCAGAACAGTCTGTTCATAGCTGTCAGAGAGTGCGGTGACCTATACATTGTGATGAGCGAGATATCCAGTGGCTGATACCTTAACATCCAAGAGAAAGAGACTCATTGCGTACAGGGGCAGATGAATGTTTCCTTTTTTCCCTCCACTTTTGCCCTTTTTTTCATTACAACTTCAAGTATTTTTTTTAAACAACAGCAAAAGTTAGCAAATCTACATTTTTTTTCTAATCTACTTTACTATTCTACAACCTGGCGCTAAATCAGCATCCAGAGCAAAAAGATCAGCCCCTATACTATGATTCCATGTCTTTTTTTTTATACATTATTTCCATTTTCTTGTATTCGTACTTACAGTAGGCCACTGGATATTGATTTAATGATTTTTTTGACTACGAGTAAATTGTAATACTTGCAGCTACAAGGTATGAGTTTTTAAATATATATTTATATATTTATATATTTATATTCTTTTAAAAAGCGTTTAGTCCTTTGGTCCCTATTTCCTAAGGAATGATGCATGTAAATTATCCTGGATTCTCCTCTTCTCTTCTTCTTCTTCTCTCTTTTTCTTCTTCGATCCAGAGCTTGCCCTGTCACAGAGCACAACACCTGTGTAGGCACAAAAACCAAAATGGCAGCAGGCTGGTGTGTGTGTTTGTGTATGTGTGTGTGTGTGTGCACACGCATGTGTTTGCTTCAGTACTTGAGTTGGCATTTGCACGTATTTATACATGTACAAAGTAGGGTTTTTTTTTTTTTTTCCTTTTTGTTAGGTGTAGCATCTTTAAATGTGTATGTTTGGTTTGCTATCTGTGTGTATGTGTGTTTATCTATATCCTGTGTATGCATGCTTTGAGCATAATGAGTCTATAAAGGTTTTTTTCCCATCATGTCTAAAAAACAGCAGCAAAAAGTTGGTCTCTGCAAAAAATTTTCTTCCACAGACGCCAAAGCAAAACAGGGAAAAAAGAGGCATTTGCGAAGAAAGAAAAAACTAAACTAAAAAAAAATAAATTAAAAAAAAAAGAACCAAAAAACTCTGGGATCCTTCTCTCAGTCACCCAATCTTTCAGCGGGTTTCCAGCAGGATCAAGGGACCACCCTTCCTTCATGATATGTAGCAGAGCAAGAAGTCTTTGTACTTTTACTGCACTTGTGGAAATAAGGTGTTGTGGCCCTTCATCCTGTGACACAGAGAAAGTGAGAGAGAAGGAGAGAGAGGGGAGAATAAGAAGAGTGGATTCAGCGAGGCTGCGGCAAACATGCTCAGGGTTGCTGGCTCCTGGTTATCACACAGACTGACAGGCACAGCCAACAGCATGAGAAACAGACGGGGAGGAAGAAAAAAAAAAGAGGAGTGTGTCAATTAAAACCAGAAATAAGTGGGCTAGAGGTGGGGTGTGAGATTTGTGTTTTAACCATATGGAACAGACATCTACACTGTGACAGCACTAATCCGAGGAAGGCCTAATTTAAACCGACTACCTTTCCCTGCATGGAAAAAAAAAATACAGCTGAATG
This sequence comes from Thunnus thynnus, assembly GCF_963924715.1. NCBI lineage: Eukaryota > Metazoa > Chordata > Actinopteri > Scombriformes > Scombridae > Thunnus > Thunnus thynnus. The sequence goes on along the minus strand of NC_089517.1, from coordinate 28,881,818 downwards.
TTGCTGTCATTCATCTTATTGTTAATTCATTACAAACTACTGAAAGAACAAGAGGGAAACAGAAAGAAAACAAGACAAGTGTGTGTGCGAGGTAAAATAGTGTAATGATTGTAATGACAGAAAAACTGAACTGAAAGTATACATATTTCAAGAAATAGCCTCTAATTAGAATCCCATAAAAAAACCAACGTAGCAGCTTCCCTGCCTTTGTGTTGACTCGATATGCAACACTATCGCTAAATGTGTCCGATGTGCTGGCGAGCTTTGGATATAAAAGATCTAGTTTACAGCCTGTCATCCCTAATATGTTGTGAGCTATGATGTGGGTGAAGAAAGGCTATGAAATCACAGCAAATCACTCTGTGGGAGTGAACATGAAAGGGTCTGACTTTGTGACGGGAACACGCACCCAGACGCTCTTTGTTCTACCTTTCCATTCCTGTAAATGAGCTTGTTACCGTTTCATAATAGATCTGCTTTTTAGATGTGGGAGCAGAGATTCTAACTTATTTCTTTTGTGTGCCAAAGCGAGCCTAGCCATTAGCAGCATAAAGCACCAACACTCCCGATTACAGATCCCGATTCCCTCTTTTATAAGCCACTAGCGATTCTCGCTATACATCTACCACACAGGAGAAGAAACACACAGTGGCTTTAAAATAGATCTTTTTTTTTCCGCCAAGTGAACAGCTTCTTTGAAAACATTGCAACTATTTCACCCTGCAACTTTGTCAGATGATAAAGAATTTATTTTCATTTTTTTCAGAAGCTTTTTGTCCCAGCGTTATGCCACCCCACTCCGCCACCTATTTAGATGGCTCCATAAAAGACACCTGGCAGTTAAGAGGCATAGTTGCTGGAAAGACCTTATCCCTCCTGGCTTGCCTGGCTAGACACCCCCCTGAGTTCATTGGATAGACTACGGGAGGGAGAGTCGCCTGCAGGGCTTCTGAAAGAATAGGGCAGAACGAGTTTGATGAAAACAACTAACTCTTATCAGGGTTTGGCCTGTAGGGATAGAAACAAACTCACTTGCAAAGAAAGGACCTTTTTCACTGCAAAGCTGTTTGCTTCCTTTACTTTTCACAGACCGAGCCAGAATTATCTCAAATACAAGCAGCAAAAACATAAGAGCTAATTTATCTGGTGGCATAATCCTGCGAAAAATACAAAAGAACAAAAGCAGGTATTATTTACTTTTCTTCTTTTTCTGTCCACTGCTTGTACATGTACATGTACAGTATGGCTGTATGGTGGCCGTTTTTTGGCCATGTGGGTCTGCAGCGCTGCCTGCAGCTCTGCTATCACAGTGTAATTGGTTTGCACCCTCATAAATAAATAAATGAGAAGTGATTCTCATGTTAGGCAAACAAAACAATCTTGCCGAAGTACTCCCTGTGCAGATGGAATCCACGGAGAAATGGAGTGTCAACATTTGCCTGTGCTCTCTGCGTGAACAGTGGAGATTTAATTGGCTACACAAACATAGGGTCATCTTGGCCATCTCTCAACTAAACAGCTGTCGATCGGTTGTAGAAAAAGGTCCTTTTTGCAAAGACTCAGACTTTTCATAAAAAATCATAATTTGCTGGAAAAAAAAACACTGTTGATGTGGATGTGAAGAAATAGAGAAATAGAAAATACAGTACATCCATACACATGAACCCCACAAGAGAAAGTAAAACATCACAAGGGCACACGGTACAATAGCACAAAGGGTTAAAGGCCACTTCCAGTTATAGTCAACCAACCAGTCAGCACGTCAGTTACATTATGTACAACAGGTACCAGCCAAGAAAGGCATCGGTTTACTGCACTCCACAAACTGCCAATATACAATATACAGTATATATATATATATATATAAAAGGAGGGCAGAATATAAAGAGATAGAGTTTAAAGATATCAATCAACGCCACGTCATGCAACGCAGTCACAGTCCCACCACATGACGTCATCCAAAATAAAATGACACCATGGGTTCAACTTACAGCTGTGGGAACTTGGCCCCATGACAGGTGTGGGAGGTGTGGCTATAGCGGAGAAAGGCCACCTCACACTGTGATTGGCCAAGTCAGGTTGCCAGGTTGGTGGGGTGCAAAAGAAGGAAAGAAACAATGGGATTTTCTTTTCCTTAAGTCAGAATTCAAAGCACCCTTTCCACACTCTCACTTATTCTGCCTGACAAATCAAATGAGGTTATTATGGTTATTACCATAAAGACTGGAGAAAAAAAAATGACAAGTAAAACATAAATAACAGCAAATAATCATCAACACACCACAGAAAAGGCCTTTTTCTTGTGACTCATTGTGGTGGTGAAATATTCTCAGGCTGACAACATTTGCAGGTTAAAAGGTTGAATTGATGTTTTTATATTCACAAAGATAACCCTTAAAGCAGGAATGCATATTTCAGAAACTTGTCCTGTCTACAGTAATTGGATTTGCCTTGCATTGTTTGCTATGAGGGTGGCCGTACAGTGAGTGCTTCAGCTTTTTTGCATTAAGTTTATCTTTAAGACACAGAACGCAATTTCAGAGTAGCAGGGCTCCTGAGACCAGCGGAAGAGAATGCTGTCTGATCGTGTTTTTAATTTAACTTCAAGGCAAAATCGTAAGTATTAGAGAAAAGAAAGGGAGGCCTCTGAAGTTATCTACATATTGAGGTTTTTACCTAAGCAACACAAAAAACTCATCATTCAAGTTTCATCAAAGTTTTTCATTATTATATTGTACTTGAATTTAGAAAAATTAAACAGTTGCAGTTGGACTTATTTTAATTTATTATTATTTTCAGTCTGTCGCTCAAGAACTCAGTGTACTTTCTTTAACAATGCAAGGCAAAAATGAAAAGGAAAAAAAGGAAATTGGTCTTTTTTTTTTCTCAAATACATCCTCTTTATATAAAATATCTCATGATTTTGATGGATCTATAACTTGGAGTTGTGATACAGACCTGGCTTCAGAAGCCCCACTAGCGTGTTTTTTTTTATTTAATGTTTTCATGGGATTGGTCTTGGTTTTGGTCTATTGGTTTTTCTTAACAACAGAAGTGGTGTAATAACAGAAGAAAAACACAGAGATGGATTGAACCAGACCAGAGACGAAGGAGGACATGAAATAAACACACACATGAACCGACATGCTCTCATGCACACACCTCCTGATAAAGTGACAGAATGTTATTGTAGGAAATGTCTGTGCTTGGAGAGACATTCTGAGTACGTCTCAATGACTGTCCTGTCATTCAATGCTGTTGCACGATATTTTCCATTTGTCCCTAATCCATTTGTGCTAAATCAAAATAATGCTCCCCCTCTACTCAGGGTGTCTGCTTTGAAAGCCTCTCTTCAATTAGTGGGACACAGCTCTATTCAAATGCTATCAAGCAAGGGATAAAGGGAGCATCTATCATTTGTATTGCATTCCACCTTCCATGAATGCCATCTTGTGGCTTTTAAAGAGTCAAATCTAAAACAAACAAATGGTATTACCATGCCCTTATTTATGGAGAAATATAACCCAGGCTTATCTTATTGTAATCAAAAGTTGTCTAGCCAATTGGGTAGAGAGAGCATGCATCTATATTATTTTGCACTAGCAGCTGCACTTTGTAACAGATGGGCGATGATTCTTTGAATCAAGCCTGACACTGTGAAATTACTCTTTATTGAGGGATGGGGTTACTTTAAGTAAACCATCTTTTTTATTATTTTGTATGAAAGCACTGACTTTTTAAGGGCTAAAAGAAGGAACAGTAGAATATTGATGCTTTCCAGTAGCAGGTATACTATCAGCAAAGTAAAAATAGGTTCTAATACATTTGCAAGATCTCTTGTTTGCTCTGTTTGGTGTGTGCATAGTTCCTAAATGCCAGCATCATTACAAACAGCAGATAAATGCACGGTGACTGTGGTTCACAATTATTCCTAAAGAATTAGCTTGATTTCAGCAAATCTATTATATATTTTCTGTATTAATTTAACTGTTGATGTAAACACTGGCACAGTTTAAATTTACACCTTCATGTAGTATTAAACACTTGCTCCAGAGCTGCACATTGATTTTATATTGGTATTTTGTGAGGTGTTTAAAAGTTAGCATTGATTAGCATTGGATATTTTGTTGTGTATATTATATTTATGCATTTCTGTGCATGATAACATCATAAACAGTCAAAGTGTTTAGTGCTGGTTCGCTACAAGGTTACAGCGAATTAAAATGAGATTTAAGGACATGTACTCATAGTAAGACTTAATAAGAACAAATGTAGGACACATGTCCTTTTTATTGTGAAAAGAACCAGATAATACCCAGACAATAATCACTATGCTATCCCCATGCATTTTGTTCTTTGGCAAAATTTTGCAAACAAAGTGTGGTAGAATATGAAAATAGATTATTCAGTCGAGGACTGAATGGTGAAGCATCACTTGAACTAACCAAGTAGTGCTTACTGGGGTTGGTGCTGGTCTCCACCGTTACACTAGCGACTGCAGTTTATAGGGTGAGTAAGTGCTTTTCCATTAAGCATCTTTTTGTTTATTTGTTTTTTTGTGAGAACTTCTCTTCTAACGTTCTGCCTTCACTCATCATGGTTGTCAGCAGTCTTGTAAAAATTTGTTATACTATAAATCTGCTCTGTATTATTATGCAGCTCATCAATGAATTTCCATATAAGCAAAGGTTCAACTGAAAGAGCCTCTGAATGTAGCTTAACAGCTGACAGAAATATAATGCCAAAAGAAATTACTGTTATCTGCTTTCGTGAATTCGTAACTTAACGACTTGCATCGATTCTCAACACCTTCCCCAGTAGTCAGCTAATTATGCACAGATGGGTATTGATGATGTCATCAATTTGTACTGGAGCATCCTGCAGGTAATAATGAGATTTCAAACCCCATAAGAATCAAAAAACAACTCTCTGAAGAAGGGCAACCCGACAAAAAGCTCAAGAGGCTGATTCTGTGAAACATGGTGACCTGAAATCAGACAATTTTAAATCACATCAGGGCTCATGGGGACAAAGGTGGAGAGTGATTACAAGCAAGAATTCTCACTGTTAATTATATTTAATACTAAGCTAGGCTATTCATGCATTTCGTAGTTTTATTAGTTAGTCCTATTGAAGGTGATATAAATTGTCACCAATAAGAGATTTGACACAATGGATAATATAACAAGCTTTTAAAATACAACATATTGTTAAAGATAAAACCAGTGGTTTCCAACCACTTTGCCTTTTGACGTCTTTTAAAAAGCAGTGTGTAGTCGGGGTCACATTTCAGATGTCTGAGTTGTTAACAGCTCCACCAAATAGTGATTTTTCCCTCTAAACTTCTCACATGCTTTTAATTTCAATAAATGTTCAAATGATCCAATATTTCAGCAAAATCAAAGATTAGAGAAAAAAGCCAAAAACTGAAAACAGATTTGTGTATCAGAACTTTGTTTTTTCTTCTTTCCTCTCCCGTTAATCATCTCACAACCCCTCAGATTTATCTGCTGACCCTTTGGAAGGGTCCACCCCTAGGTTGGGAACCACTGGACTAAACTAGCTAACTGTATGTTAAGTAGTTCAAACTAGCCCCACCTCCAGCAGCTACAACAGTAACATGCTGCTGTAACACTGATACTTCAGTATTAATAATCTTATGTCATATGTAATAATATATCAGTCATAAGGATGAAATAAGTATGTTTACTTTAATATTTAAGTACATTTTGCCGCTAAGTATTTATGTACTTTTACGTTAGTAGGATTTTTCATGCAAAATTTTTCTTGCAGGATTTTTGCTTGTGATGGAGTATTTTTACATTGCTGTATTGATACTTTTACTTAAGTAAATAATCTGAATACTAACAAAAAAAAAGTTATTTGAGACAGTAGCTGCACCAAAAATGAGCTCCTCAATACATCTTGAACTTAGATCTGAAAAGTGGGACATTTTGCAAAATAACCTTCGAATAATCTTCAGAAAGGACTTTTAAGGAAGAGGCAGCATTAATCAGCATTAACAAAGTGGGAAAATCACCTCTGGATATATTTTTTGAATCAAAACAACTAGCTAGCTGCTAGCTGCTAACTGCTAACTGCCACTGTTACCAACATTCCAAAGGAGAAACTGCACTGAGGAAGTTAACAGAAGAGTTATTTTGTGAAGATAAGAAGAGATGTTAAGGGGTCCTTGTTGGTGGCATTTGTGCTCTCTCTCCATGAGCTGGTGTAATGGCGGCACGACCAACATTTGTGGTGGTCTCTCCTAGTTCCTACTATGCAGTGTCTGTGTCTTTGTCCTTGTCTACGCCTACGTCTGTGCCATTGTGTGGAGTGCAAGGGAAATATGTCTATGATTGTCAGTTTCTTTTGGACATTCGTAACAAAGGCTTTTGCTACAAAAAATTCTGGCTGGGAGCTAAATCAGCTGAGTGAACTTGGTTGTCTACGCCCAGTGGGCCCAAAGGAGAGCACGGCCTTGCCTGGAGCTGCGCTGGAGAGGAAACATCAAAAGTGATACAATAGGATACAGAAGCGGGGCAAGCATGGAGGAGTGCACGCTAGGCTAACTGCTAACCCATACAAACCAGCAGTTTCAACAATCATGCTGGCTAATGTTCTCTGGACAGCAAATGGATTATATAACCCCCCCATCAGTTTTGGTCACTTGTTGACATGCAGCAGCTGTCAACATCAAACTGAAACATGCGCTTTCTCTCTAAATGCACTTTAATGCATTGTGTTGCTAACTGTTCGTTATTGTTTTTTCTCTCAGGATTTATATGTTTTTATAATTTTTTAGGAATTTTTAGATATATATCTTTATCCTTTCTGTTGTTGTTGCACTGCTGTGAGCTGGCAAGAACAGTATTTCGTTTTGGTTTTTTGTGTGTGTGTATGCAAGTACACAAGAAAATGACAATAAACTAAATCTCGAATCTTCTACGACTAAAAAAAAATGCAATTTGTTTTAATTGTGGTCAGAAATTAATAGAGCAAAGTATACTTAAAAATATCAGTGGAATTTAAATTCATGTATTTTTTTTTAAGTTTTCAATTATTAATAGTTGAATACAACTCTTATTCATACAGTTAGAGTATATTTCTTAAAATGCAAACACAGTACTATTTTATAATAAACATAAATTAGGGGGAGAAAAATTTTACCTTGGTTTGAATTTTAAAGAGTAATGTGTTTTTGCATAATGGTTAAATTAAGATTTGAGGCAATGAACTCTCAGACATTCACATCTACTGCAGCAACAAGACTGTGCAAATCCAGTAGTTATCAAATTGTGAAGTGGACAGTTTGGTTTGAGAACAGGCATGGTATGGCACTGTGTGTTGTGGCATGAGTGTTACTATACCTGGGTATGGACAGCAGACGAGTCAGTAAGGTCGGTTGGCATCCTTTGGCCGCTTTAGCTGCACTTTCAGCCTCTTCATGCCTATCTGAAAGCCATTCATGGCCTGGATAGCGGCTTGAGCACTGGACGGGTTATCAAAACTCACAAAGCCTGAGACAAGAACACAGAGCGGGAGAGAGAGGTGGAGGCAGAGAGAAATGGGGAAAATGGAGAAAAGGAATAACAGAGGAAGGGAGAAGAATGAGGAGAGATGAGAGAGAAACAGGAAGAGCGAGAGAGAGTGAGAGGGAAAGAGACAAGAGGAGGCGAGATGAAAGAACAGAGAGTGAGAAAGAAGACCCTTTTTAACTCTCAACAATGACACAACAATAGGTCTTTGTTTTTCCCTTTCAGCAGATTAATTGAAAATCTCGGAATTAAAAAGATTACATAAAATACCACAAAGGCTAATAACACAGATATTAGAAATCAAAAGAAAAAGAGCTGTTAGAAACCGGGAGTCTAACTTGAGCAGAGAACAAAAAAACATGAAAAGGTGTTCAAAGATTAGAGAGAAAAAGGAGTCTCATGTCATGTGTGGATTTTTACAGCAAAGCGGTGTCTGTAAATGTTACCTGAGTGTTAGAGCTGTATGAGAACGACAGGACTGCATTTGCGTATGTGTGTGTGTGTGTGTGTGTGTATGTGTGTATTTTCATGTATGTGTGTGACTGAACATGTATCTAAGTAAAGAGTAAAGGGCATGGGGGTCGTGACAAGATGCTAGGAGCAAGGTGTGTAGGACGGAGGTGCCTGCTGCTCTGAGTTATCACCTGGGTGTCGAGGCGGAATGAGCCCACAGCTTTCTACACCGGGACTCCTTGCCTGCTCTTATCAGACACCTCTGTGATTGACGGCCTGAATTTTCCGCCTGCCAACTGATTTGATCACACCGCTATGGGTCCAATTTAATTTGGGGGGAGAGGGCGGGCTTTTGTCAGTACGGGGGAGATAAGGCTGCTGCTTTTACAAACCCTTTAAACAAACTGAGCAGGGAAGGGCCTGTCAGTTGGCAGTGATCCCCAACCCAATCCCACAAATACACACACACACACACACAAAAACACACCTACTCCCTGGCTTTAATGAATCTCCATACCTCACATTTACATCCTCATGCCAAAAAGGTGATAGGATGTTGGGGGTCAAAGTACAGAAGAAGAGGACAAAGAGTGCACTGCAAACTCTCAGCACTTGAATCCCTGCACATTAAAATAATCGGCTGGAACAGTTAGGTATCTGAATATGTTTCCAGTTGTGGCTGTTTTCTAGAGACAATGTAACTGGCTGATGTTTCATATCTTTGATGCAGCACTGAGTGTGCGGTGCTGTGCAACTCAATACCCCAAACACTACTAGTGTTTAAGGTATTGCTCTCACTGCAGCCATCCATATCACCAGAGTGTCTGTATGCACTGTAATGTCATGCATTTTTAATAAAAACACAAAGTTGCAAAATTATTAGGTGACAATAGGGAAAATACAAACCAAGGACCAGGTTGGGAAGCTCAGAATGCTGCAGCTTGTATTTCATTTTCCACAGTCAGGTGACTAAAAAAGAGATGTGGTGATGCTGTGTGGCACTACAAAAACCATTTTCTGCATAAATGCAGGGATGGCTGTAGTCTAGAGGTGAGGTCCTAGTTTGAATACCCTCCTAGGCTGGAAAATAACAGCCCCTGCTCTGCAATAATGACCACTCAACTCCCTTTAGAAAAGTAAGTCAACCTACCGGTGATACAAAAAACTGATCATGAGCCCAAAGTCACCAGAAATTGTAATCGGAAGTTAACACACTTTCCAGTTTCATTATATTTTAGTTATCTTTTATAATTTTTTTATAATCATTATTTTACATGTTGATCTGAGATTTGCTTGTCCTTTTATAGAACAGATATGGCTGTTGTGTGCTTGTTAAAGACTATTTCAAAGCGTTAGATACACTCTGAGAATCTGTGTGGAGTAAATGTAAAACTTTCCCTGACTTAAAAGTGGAAAAGAACAAAAAAAGCTAAATAACTTAACTAAAAAAAAAAAAAACAGCAGAGAAAAGTGTCTCCTCTTTTCAGAAGCCCCTTAGGTAAATTGCATCTCCTCGTGTGTATTTTTTCACCATATCTAAAAAGCAGAGAGCTTTCTATTTTAGGTGTGAGCGTGTGTCATTCCATTCTTGCAAGACCTTTTGAAATTCATTTTCTAGCTAAATCCAGCTAATTCCACTCAACAATGTAAGCTTTGATCACTTTAAAAGTCAATATTGAGTTACTAAACGTAGAGGATTAAGAGTGTCGTATCCATAGAGTCCCAGGTTAAATTAAACCCAGCTGTATAGCTCCTCAGCAGTGAATGTCTATGGGTTTCACACTTTTGATCACTTTTGAGTGTTATGTATGTTTCATCAACTCATCCATTTCGGTGAAGCATTATTAACTAATAACACAGGTTATGTTAATATATGTATTTTATGTTGAAATGTAACACAAAGATGCATTATCCCAGACTACATTGTTTTAAATTAACATTCACACCACTCATGCTTTCTTGTCATCTTTTTTTTTTTAATTGCTTTGAGGTGAAATGTTTTATAAATCCACTGGATTTTTCATCATGTGTTTAATATCACACTATGTCACATATTTATCTCTATTTTATCACAGTGCAAAGAATATATTCCGACATCTGTCTAAATTGACGGTGATGGGTGCATCCTTTAAGAGTATCCTCCAAAAACTACTCCAGAAATTCATCCTTTATAAGAATATGCTTAAGTGCTCCTCCAGTGACCTTTTCATCATATTCAAATTTTCAAGCTTCCCTGTAAACACTCCATCTCAAAGAGTGATGTCTGATTATCTCTACTCGAAATCCCAAAAATGTACTTCACCTGTGCAGTAGAGAAATCAGGCCATGTACACATACATGTTTTTGTTGAAACTCATTTTTCCAGAGGCACCTCATTTAAAATATTACGTAAAAAATTTAATCTAAATGTCCCTATCCAGGAGTCACATGATCACACGTGAGGCACGCTGCCTCGAAAGGAACCGCCCCCCCTCAGGTGCGATCACTTCACCTTAGTGAGAGGCGATATTTACTGCCTTCCTCCTTTTGTTCTTTCTTTCTGGCCTCAGCCATGTTGCGTGCGTCCTGTAAGTTAATTTCATCATTAAATATTTGATTCACCTTTATCGCACACAATTTCTACTGAGAATTAATTTGATGTTAATAATTTTGTTCTCTCTTTGAAGAGCTTAAATGTGTGATTTAAGCTCCCATTGAAAAGGAATTCCACAAAGAAATGAAAATAAAGTAAAAGAGCTTTGTATTTTTGAACCCTTAGATTCCTGCCTCATCTATGGGTCTCTCTCAAACACACTCAGCCTACTAGCCATTAGATTTTGAATCACTAAATAACACTAAAATATACAGAACATAATACTGTTAAAAACATACTGTAGTAGGTAAAGTGACTTAGACTCCAACCTGACATTTTTACATATTGTTGGCTGTTTTTCAGATTATGAATATTTTTTAGATTTTAGTTAGAAAAAGAGAAAGGGGGGAAAAAAAGTGGATTATCTAAATTAGAATACATTAGAATACTTTCCAAAGAATAGTGGGGAAAGTTATTTCTTATATTCTGCTGCATCTTCATTCAAATAAGATCTTGTCCTGTCTGTTAACTGTTGTTAAATATTGGGAAACCTGATTTTCTTCACACCAGTATTTCTACTTTTTTTTTTTTTTTAACAATTCATCTATTTATTTTTCTACATCTGTATACTTTTAGCACATATTCATACAGTATATCTACACATGTTCATGTGTCTATGATGCCCATTAACCACATCATCAAGGCTAAACTCACACATTTTTAAGATGAAGTGTTCCAAGTTCTTGAAGGCCTAATAACTTATCCTCCTTAATGCACAGCATTTTCTGCCTAATTTGTTAATGTCTTACAAAAGAGCCCTGGGGCTTCTGCTATAAAAAGGAGGGAGAAATGAGTAAAAAAAACCCACAAAAGAATCATGGGTTAAATTGCTGTTTTTCAGCCAAGATCTTAATTACTAGCCGTGAAAAATAAGCCGGTGAGACTGATGAGGTCACCGCCCCTTTGTCCTTGCCCCTTGTTGATTGACGGATAGTGATAGCGAGAGGCATATGTTTAGAGGAGAGCACACACACACACACACACATAGAGAGAGAGAGAGAGACTGTCCTGAGATGGACAGCGAGACAGACGAGGGGAGAGAGAGAAAGAGGAAGCCTCATAGACATGCCATGTTGAAGAGGAACTGAAAGAAAGCCAATGCTGGGAGTCTTTCTCTCTCTCTCTGCCTGTCTCTTGGGTGCTGCTGTCCAACTGAATCAACAGCAAGGCCCACACCAGTCTATTATTATCTCTTTAAGCCCATGGATTCCACCTGCACCGCCTCCACCCTGATGAACTGGTTTGCTGTGTGGGAGGCGAGAGAAGAGAAGGGGAGGGGTGGCGGGATGCTGCTGGGTTGCCCGGCTGGACAATTGGGGGGTCTGGGAAAATGCTATTCTCTTGGGTAAAGGAGGCTGGGAATGGTGGAGAGGAGGAGATGGATACTGATTGTGTTAAGAAGGGTGTCATAGAGAGGGTGATGAAGAGATGTGTGGAGCAAATGGCAATTGTGAAAAGATGTTTGGGTCAGTAGCAAGATGAAAAGATTCACAGTGGGTTTGGCCTGTGTGATTTTAGGTGATTAGAGCGTCCACCTCCCTGCACCGCCCTCCCCTCTTTCCATTGCCACCATCTTGTTAGATATGCCTGTGTGATGAAGCCAGGGAGCACGTGTGCATCGCTCCTCTATCTCCCTCCTCGTCCCCTTGCTCAGTGGCATGTAACGCCACCTTTAATATGTTAATTGCAGCTTGATTAGGATAGACACTGGGAATTAAAGCAAAAGCAAACACTAATTGCAGGAAAGCAACAAGAGGCATGATAAGATTTCCAAACACAGCCACCATGGAACTTTGTCATTTCTAATGGATTTTTTTTCCTTTTTCTCTTCACTGCCATTTTTTTGACTCACCAAAACATTTGCTCTGATTGGTCGCTCGGTCCACAAAGACTTTTGCGGAGATGACGTTGCCAAAAGGCAGGAACATTTGCATGAGCTCTGCATCTCCGAACTCCTGGGGCAGGTGATAAATAAACAGGTTGCAACCTTCTGGCCCTGGTGATGAGAAAAGACAACAGGAAGGTTACATGGGGGCATAAACAGGAGATGCCCAGAGAGAGAGAGAGAGAGAGAGACTGTCTGAGATAAAAATGGGTGAAAAAAATGACTCTATAATGCAATTAAGACAATAATTTGGGAAGCCAGGAGCCATGTAAACACCATACTCTACTGATTATGTTACCTGTGGCACAAATATTAGTTGTGCTAAACCTAATTGTTGTGTCATATGTGGATTGTATACACCTTAATCCCATTTTGTAAAGTGTGATTAGGTCACACTTGTCCTTTTGTCAGCTTTTTTTGTGGTTTCCATTTGAATCCCCCTAAAAAAAAAAAACCCTGTCTCAGTGTGTTTGCAATAACTGTGTGCACATGTAAACAGCCACAGAGAAACAGAAGAGATAGAAGTAAAACAGAAAAACAGCCAGAGATAAAAACAGAGACGACAAGAGGAAGAAAAGACACAGAGAGGTTGATTGAAAGAGAAAGATTGAGACGGTTATATTAAGAAAGACCGAGACTCAGAGGAATAGAGAGAGAGGAGGAGGAGGAGGAGGAGGAGGCAGAGCACGCATTAAGACATAAGCCAAGGTTTTGCCCCAATTACTGTGTGACAGTAGGACTGTCTTCCAATCTCTCTCCATCCCTCCACACTCATCCACCTAGCCACCACATATTGTACGGGCCGATCTGGATAAAGGGAGGAATGAACTGGAGAGAGAGAGAGAGAGAAAGAGAGAGTAAACCATGGACAGAGAGAGAGAGAGAGAGAGAGAGAGAGAGAGATGTGATGGACTCAGGGACAGTATGCTTGCAGCTGGCTGCCTGACTGGCATTCTCTCCTGTCTCATTGCTCAGGGTGATAGCATGACGAGATGAGACTGGAGCTGGTGAGAAGGCTGATAAGAGGGCTGCACTGGTGGCTGGCTGTAGTGCTGCTATGCCTCGACGAGATAGAGGACACACATGTGCACACACGCACACACACACACACACACAGGTTGACAGAATGGGGATTTTTTATTTATTTTTTTCCCAGTAGTTATAGGCTGAATCTCAGTTCTGTCTGTTTAGGTTTGCTTTGAAAAGAAGTGGTTTGTTTGGGGGATAGAAATGTCTGCAACTGGTGCGTGAGGACGGTTGATAGATTGTTTCTCCCCGGACACATAACACCCCTTGTTTTTTGGTGATCGCGTGACCACTTTCACGTATGCAAGTATGTCCCCTTTAGCTGTGTGGAGGAAAAGTATCATGTGACTGGGTGTGTAAATGTGTCTGCTTATTCTGTTGCTTAACAAAAGACTATTATAACATCCACATGGGTTTTCCTGATTTAAAAAAGTTGCATGATATGTCAACTATGGTCTAATGAATCCTGATTTTAATAAGGGAATGGCTGTAAACATGTGCCAGGTTCACAGAGGAAAAATGCCAAGATGCAAAACAATCTACAAGTGCATACTGACAAGTTGATCTGGTTGCATTATTTTGTCTGAGTTGTACACATAGCATAAGATGAGAAGTGGTATAGTATGAATCGCATATGCTTATTTTATTTTATTATTTTTTTAAAAAACATAATTTAAGTGATTAATATTGTTGGTGACAGTTTTCACTTAACATTTAGACTCCAGGAATCAGAAGGGTTTTGAAATTTGAATGAAAAACAGCAGCATCAGTATGACATTCACAGGACATCTCAGTTATTTTCCCGTTTTTAACATTCGTCATCACCACAAGCAATCATTGACGCATTGATTTGCTTTAGATGCGTAGCTGAAGTGAAAAGGACATATCTCTTCAAAGTGTACAGTTAAGATTTGTCTGGTTGAAATTATATTTTTTTGGATTTGGAAGGATTTTCTTTGACATACACATGCACACAGAGGCACACACAGACTGATGGAATGTATTGTTCAAACTGTTTGCTTTCAGTGGGAGGTTGAAGCTGAGGCTTGACTGTGTCTGTGTATTCAGGTTTAGGTGTTTCTTGTTAAATGGCAGGGCTGCAGACTGTGGCAGTGGACTGAGACAGACTGGGAGAGCAGCCAAAACCCAGAGGAGGCCAGAACTCAGACAGGCCACTGGCTCAACCAAGAATAGCTCTATGTATGTGTATGTGTGTGTGTGTGTGTGTTACCTCTATAATTCTTACTAATGATTCAAATTCTCCAAGGTAGCATTGAGAAATGGGATATCTTCAACAGTAGTTGTTTTTCTACGTTGTGAAATTATGCCTGCATGTAAAGTGAATGAGCTGCTGACATGGAAGGACAAGTTTGTGTGTTTCTACTCTGTATCCACACAGTTCTACACTGTGACCCCGGCATGCACTCTCACGAAAAAATGCAAACATAAACGAACTCTTCCTCCAGGCGATGTTGGAAACACTCAATTTCATAGTTCCTATGTTGAATATTCATGCCACTCTAAGCTGTCTCATACAATCATATAGATGAATAATTGAGACTGACAAATGATGTCAAAAAGAGTGATTTACCATCACAGTATATCCTATGCTTTATTACATCTGATGCTGTGGCATAAGAACGAACACTACACTAGGAATGGTAATAAATGATTATGCATGCAGCTAATTAATCTGATGAATATTTATAACCACTTAAACACATTGTAATGGACTGATTAAGCAGTCCAACGCTGCAAGTTTGAATTAGTGCAGTTTTTGAATAATGACAGAGTAACTTTCCATCTCACTGCTAATGTTCTTCTCTTTAAATGGGGAGCCTTTTTCTCACATTTTCCCCAGCCAGCTTTTTCCCTCCCTCGCTAATTCAAAGCAGCGCAGCTACATTAGAATGGAACATGGCAATTATCACCTTTTATCTTGGGTGGGCGCGCTTGCTCGCTCTTACCTTCCCTCTGTTGCTGGGGAATGATGGTTGGTTGCTGGGGGAACGCTTGGCTGATTGGCGCATAGGCGGCAGGGTAGGCTGCTGTTGCAAAGGGAGAACCAGAGTGGAATTTTTCACATCTCCATTTTCATATTTGACACAACAAAACTCAAATCATTATTCCATTGTTCATTTGCGTCCTCTAGACATTGCATAAATAAATTGCATTATGACTGGGAGCCTGGGCTCATTTGGCTGCTGGATCACTACACAAAGAGCATGGCAAAAGGGGAGCGGAGTACGGTTCAACTAAGCAGACACATAAAGAAAGAGAGAGAGACTTACACCATGTTAATGAGAGTTGATGTCAGGCAGAGAGCAGCGGTTATGAGAAGTCTATGTCATCTCTTATGTAGGAGGCTATGGCAGGTTCAGATCCTCAGCTCTCGGTGTACTTTTGGAATTAAGATTTTTTTGTGTGGGTGTATAATCAAGTCAACTGAAAATCCTTTTGCAATCCTAATGTAAAGTAGCCTAATCCGGGAGGAAATTGGCTGGTCGTCCAGCTATCTCTACCTGTCATAGTGTCTACTGATGTGACAAACAGAGAGGGAGAGGGGAGAGGGGATAGGGACAGATGGAGGAAGTGAGAGAGTAGAGGATACAGGGGAGACGGATCACCTGCGTAGTGTTGGACGCCAGCATAAGCCTGTTGGAGAGGGTCGGTCACCGTTGGACTCTGTGCTGCAGAGAGACGAAAAGAGAGACAGAGAAGGGGAGGTGACTAAGTGGAAAATGAAAACAAGAGAGACAAAGAGGACGCAGAGTGGTCAGCGCAGACACAAAGAAAAATATAGAGAGAATGTAAAAGAGCAAGACAGAAATTGGCTAAGCTGTAGAGCGCCATCAGGGGGTAAGATCACACAGGGAGTGGGAGAAAATTTGGGTTGTCATATCTCTCAGTTCTTCAAAATGCCTGTTCGCCCCAGATGCTTGCATCAAATATTAACAACATGCCAAACAAACCACTTTGTAGTTCATTACAATTGCAGCTGTCTTTGCATAATGCAGAAGCGGGGAGTGTGTGTCTGTCAGTTCGTCAGGAGTCAGTCCCAGACAACATTAAGAAGCTAAAGACAGGCTGAGACACATCAAATTAGCCAGAATGGACTGATGGATGAAATGATGGATTCATCATGATACGGGGGCTGGCTGCTCAGAAATCTGCCAAAGACACTGCTGATTGACCCTCAAGCTTAAAACGCTTCAGTTCAAATCAGAAATAGACATCATGAGAGTGTAAAGTAAAAAGGTCTCTTCTAATTCAATTTGTCACTACTGACATGTTGAACTTGCATTATGGCAGTTAGGTGATGTTCTTATTCAGCGCAAGTACAATCACTAGAATGATCCAACATTCATAGATCCAGTCAGTACAAGTAATAGCAAGTGGTAGCAACCAATAGCAAGGAGTGTCAGGGTCAAAGCAACAGTCTTGTGACAGTGGTATATTTCATGTTTCTTTTATGCAAATCTTGATTGGCTCACCTGGGTAGGGGTGAATACCATTGGTGTAGATGGGCTCAGAGGTGGGCTGCCCGTTGCTTTGAGGTGGGAGGGCACTGAATCCGTTGACCCCGATTGGGGTGGCTATGCTGGGCACGGCTGTTGCAGAGATGCCCGGGGGCGTGCTGGTGCCTGCAAAGGTACAGTCATTACATGAACTGCAGGGTGCATGCTTCACACGCTACATACTCAAAAATAGAGAAGTATATTTTTGTAGTGAAAACTACCCACTCTCACAGATGTCCTATAACAGGAACATAATGGACCCTTGTGAGCACAAATGCCTACCTTTTGACCCGCTATGAATGTACAATGTAGTTAGGGTATAAATTTTATACCAATTCAGCCTGAACAAAAGGTACAGTTACAAAAAATCAGTCAAAGTAGCACACTGATTGTGGTGTGTGGGTGGAAGAAGGGAAGAAGCACTCATCCGCCACTGCATTGCAAAATAATAATGGCAGCACTCTGATTTTCTGAATATTTCCTCATTATTATGCCTTGTTTAAGCGCACATTTTTGTCACTTGGGCTACATACAGTAACTGCGCTTTTGAAGGTACTGACTCGCAACAAAATGTGCCATAATGTATGAGGCCCGCGTCCCTTCTTCTAACAGCAGCCCTTCCTCCATGGGGTGATATTCCAACTCTGTCACCTTGTCAGTGCCCTTTGTGCTGATGGATTTTTATTATTTTACTAATCCAGGTGAAGGGCATTTAAGTCATGTAGGATTATGTTTGATAGGCATTACCTAGTATATGTAGGCCTTGTGGATTACAAATGCCAGGTGCAGCGTCAAGCCACTTTATTTAATACATTTGCAATGACCCTGCCTTCAGGCGGCCTGCCTACTTAGTCTCGAGCCATCAAAGCTCCTCATGACAAGGGCCAAAAAGATAGTTCAGACTGAGGTCCGGGATTATCTCACACAAATCTTTGCTCTTATATTGTATAAGCCAAGGACTCTGCATCCAAAGTCATCAGATTGGCTCTGTTCCCAGAAAACACACACTGTCACAGAGACACAGAGGGAGAGAGCGACTGACAGAGAAAGAGAGAGTGAGAGAGAGGAGGAGAGAGAGACTATAATGTGGCTGCCAATGAGTGTCAAGTAATGCTGTACATCTCACATCACGCCTCACTCACAAGGCTTTGCTTCCTTTAATTCAACACTGGCAATGTCTGCTTCGGCCCAGAAAATGGAGCCTACACCTTAAAAAATGTAACAAGGGCAAAAGCAGAAAGGCCTTGAATGAATATATTATTACTGCTTCTATAATTCTTGCTAATGATGAAAATGTTCCAGGGCAGCAGTGAGAAATGGAGAGAGAAGTCCTGCATGTGTGTGTGTGTGTGTTTGCACGTGCCTCGCCTCCTGCACCCGCGCCAGTTAGTGCATGCGTGTTTGTGCCTATTAGTGTATACCTGAGGATGGTGTCATGGGAGTAGCCACCAGGCCGTTGACATTGAAAGCTGCCATTTGCTGCATTTGCGCGGCAGCGATGGCTGCCATGGGGTTCAGGTAGGACCCTTGTGTTGCTGCCATCAGGGCTGCTTGCTGTTGCATCATCTGCTGTAGGATTAAAGAGCAGTGGGGAGAGAGGCGAATGGCGGGAGGGATGAAGGCAAGGACAGAAAAGGAAAGGAGGGTGAAATAGCCGCAGGACCAGAGCATGTTTACTCTCACATCTCTGTTTGCTTGGCCCATGCCTTGTTCTTGAACAGAGTGTCTGTGTTGCCCTGCAGCGTTGCTTCTCAGCTACTGTAACACTGCTCTGGCCTTGTGCTCATTATACTGCAACAAGATAAAGACTGTGTGGTGAGATGAGTTTAGCATGCTGGAGATTATGCATAAATCTATATGGACTGTATATGTATAGAGAGAAAGGGTGCCACGGTGGCAGAGTTAGTAGAGAGATTGTGTGTGAGTGGGCGATTCTGTCAGGGTGAGTTGTTAGCTACTGTGTGAGTGCAAAATCTCACAGACTCCTAACTCAGGCTGTGACTTTCATGTGTGAATATGAAATGGGGGTGGGGTGGGCTGGCAGGGAAAGGGGTAGGGGGTGAACGGGTGAGCGGGTGTGGGTTCTTGGTAATGACGTGCACCTCTGTTTGAGTGTAAAGGAATATGTGTAAGTAGATGAAATGTTAAAGAGCGAGGCTCGGGTTGGCAGTTTAAATTCACAGACTAAGTCAGGAAATGTGGGGATGATAAGTGAATGTGAAGTGAATGCTTACAGCTGTATGAAAGTAAAACAGTGTAGTGCCAGGCATACATGATAAGCACCTTCCCTAGACAAATGAAGGGGTAAAAAGACACAATATCAAAAGCAGTGTAGCATTTTCTGTACGGCCTATGTGTAAATGTAAACCCCAACATCCATTTAATACAGTGAATCACTTAAGAAGTTGTTCAGGGGTGTCACATGCCTAGTGGGAAACATAGTGAATTCAAACCGCAAATCACAACAGTTTTTTGTTTTCTTTTTTAAAGCTCACCGTCTCCTCCCCCGCCGGGCTGAGACTTACAGCATGAGAGTAGGCGCCATAGGCCCCAAATTGGATGGTCATGGGACTGAAGATGCCGAGCTGCCCCGCCATCTGATGCATCCTGCGCAGGGTCCTCTCTTTATCAGTGTCCGCAAATTTGACTACCAGGCTGGACGAGGCGCCCTGGAGGGACACATACATGTACAAGGTTAGTGTATGTTACTTAACTTCCATATAGTATATATACTTAGTTTGTAGATAGGTCCATGTTTCCATTTCCATTTTTAAAATTGACTCAAAAAGTAGGGCTGTAGTCTGCTGATCGACTGGTCGATTAGTTGGTCGATATGCTCTCGTCCGACTAAATTCTCATTGGTCGAATAATCTCCGTGTTATTTTCATAAGGAGAAAAGTGCTACATCAATAGCTTTCCAGGAGTAATCCATTATTTCCTGCGGCGGGAGGGACAGACTAACAAATTACCTGTGAAAACGGGGGTGTATTCAAAACACCCCTGTTGTGTTTTCACAACTTTGAACTCGCCCAACCTAATGGAGACTGCTGGGTCTAACTGTACTCAACGTTTACTGAACGTACTGAACATTTCTCCATAATGACACAACGAGAACCCCCGCCAGGCCAAAAAAAAATATTTTGAAATCGATAGCGTTTGGGAGTCTCTGTGCAGCGTTGTTCTGGTATGTGAGTCGACCTCTGTCGTTGCCTGGGAAACTATTGGTCGCGTGGCTCCGTTTGCGTAGCGAGGGGGAAAGAGCGAGGGGCAGAGAAGTGACGGTGGGTGCGAGTGGAGCAGAGGAAAAGGTTAGTAGTAAGTTGTCAGTACAGTACAGTCAGTTAATAAATGCTAAAAAGTCACGTCTGTTGTTTCCTCAAATGCTGGAAAAGTAAAGGGGGTTAGCTCTAAAGTTAGCAACAATGGGTTAGCATAACTTGAGGACACAAAACAGAGAAATACAGAACAGAGAAATGTGTGGCTGCCGAGTTTACTGTGCACTCTGTCCTGTTACGACCATTATGTACGACCAAGATTTTCTTTGGTTGACTACAGCCCTATTAAAAAGCAAATAAACATAAATCTAAATACAATAAAAGGAAAATGTATTTTGGGCTGTCAAAGTTTCAACAAAGTTGTAACACTAACTTTTGCAACTACCATGGTTACGTTCAATAGTGTTTCGTACCTGCCAGTTTAGCTGGCCAACCAGCTAATGAGCTGGTGTTTGTTAGCCAAAACTGTCAACATCCTCAGACTGAATAAATAGTAATTCACATGAAAAAAACTGAAAAAATACAACAAGAACACACATATTCTATAACTATGGGAGCTCATATGAATTTCCTAAGCTCGGGGCAAGATTCACTAGTCAGAGAAAGTGAGAAAATATCATCATTACTAATGTCACTGACTGACATTGTTACATTACCTGACTAGTCTATTGCTGTACTTAGTATGTGATGCTTTAAGTGGAGCTGTGCAGATATCATATTGGACACTATCAATCTGACTGTAACCTAAATACAGGCCATTTAGAAACAAGGTTGCTGGATGCATGCATGCATTACATTTGCATCTTTTATTGTGCGCTTTCCCACTGTATGTGTGTGTGTGTGTGTGTGTGTTTGTGTGGTGCCCCGGGGGAATGACCTGTAACAAAATGTTGGCTACATAATGAAAAGATGTAGAGCTGATCTCTATCAGTGCATCATTGTCCTTTTATTAAAAACACAAGAGTGGGTTCTCTACATCACCACAAAGGAGAAAGGAGCAGAGAGCATGTTATTAATTTCATGTCATCTGATGTCCGGCGCACACATTGCTCGAGCCTCCAAGACATAATATCTCTAAACCAAGGAAGACAGTAGAGCTGAATATGCACCTCTCATGACTGCAGTCATTTAGATGTCGGCATTAAATGGAAGAGAATAGTGAGTGATATTTGCTTTTGTGAACTTTCCAACTCCACTGTATATACTAGGAATGAACTGTGATCCTAACCAGATCCCACAGGAGTCCCAGTCCCCCACTGGTGAAGCTCCACTGAATACAGTACTGGGTAATTAGGTCTGACAAAAGCCTTCGGCGTGTGGAGGGCGAAGTATTGACTAATGGCTCTGCCTTATGGCAGATATAGTTCCGTATTGATGTCTGTGCTCCTGAGTTTGCATCCAATTAAATCATTTGAGAGACAGAGACCAGAGTCAGTTCCTCATGTGACATCCAAGCAAGGAGAGAGGGAGGGAGTGTCTGTGTGTGAGTGAGAGACAGAGAGAGAGAGAGAGAGAGGGAGAGAGAGAGAGAGAGAGAGAGAGAGAGAGAGAGAGGATGAGGAGGCTGCCAGGCAGAGAAAGCAGCCACAGACACTGTCAAGAGGACCAGGCTCCTATTTAATTACAGGCAGTGCATGCTGGGAAAGAGCACAGAGCACCACCAGGACAGAAGGACACAGGCAGCCAGGGGGCAGTCAGGATATGATTAGTAAGATCATAAAAGCAAAGACACAGGGAGAAAAGAACTCCATAATCACAACTTGTATTCATCTTTCACAAAATGTCTCATCCTGACAGGGTCACTACAAATTCAGGCTTTGATTTAGATTTCCATATTTTTTTTGGGAGTAGAAATCAAAAATATGAGGGAACTGCAGGGGGACACAGTGTCAGGGAAATATGAGGCTGACCAGTGACAGTGTTGCAACATACAACTGTTTCTTGTGTATGAGTGTATGTATATGACTGTATATAAGAAATTCCATTTGAGAAAAGTAGTCCAAGCTGCTCTCCAGATCCAAGTTTAAGCTTGAGTGCTACTTACAGGAGGCACATTACTAAAACAGAGCTATCAGAAGATCATTGAAACCAACAAATGTTTTCCCAGTGAAGCTGAATATTGCAACTGCACAGTAAGAGAGTGTGTATTCAGCCACTGAACAAATACAGTCTCCGCCTTATTGTAGTGCAGTACTTCATGCTATTTCATAGTAACTCATACAAAAAGTGTGTCCTAATTTTGTAAGCGCTTCATGAAATTTTAAACAGGAACAGCTAAGCGATAGTGCCATTGAGACGGCACTTTGCCAGGGTGGTCTCATGTTTTGTGGTTTGGTTAGTCACGGCTGCTGCAACGAACCTTACATAATAGTTGTTCATATGTTTATCCTGCCAAAACTTTCTTTTTGTATTTCTACATTACTCTAATCTCTGTCACCATTTTCTTAAGCTTTATTCCTCCCTCAGCTGCTGACTTTTGTTCTATCTAAATCTATCATTTGCTGTGTAAAAAAAGACAAATATGCATGTGCTAAATGCAAAAAAATTAACAAGTTCTTGTTCAGAGGTTCAGAAGCTATTCAACTTACCCATGCGAAAAGTGTTTCATAAACATTCTATCACCAGAACCAAGAGAATGTGTTGGCTGTAGATAACTGTGAGAAAGAGGCTGGGGAATGAAGGGAGGCATCAGCATGGACCCCAGGGACAGTGCGTCTCAGATGGGATCCTATCAGAGCCAGCCAGCACCCCACCTCAGGCCAGAGGAGACCCATCTGGTGTCTCTCCCTCGATGCCATTTCAATTAGTTAAATCAATACCCCAACGTGGCAGCGTTAACAGCACAGTTTTTCCCGTTCTAATTTCATTTCATCCCACCTCCTGACCTTTTTCAGTTCTTTCTCAACTTGATGGGCCAGTTGAAAGGACTGGACTGCTGGATTTAATGAGGCTGGCACTGAGCAAACATCTTCCTCCAGCGTTGTTACTCAAGCCTTCCCACAGCACAGGGGCCTGGCATTTAGATCACATTCATTTTCTGCTTTGGGTATCTTTGTATTCTTATATTAATTTAATACCTCACGAAGAATGTATTGTGAGCATCAGGGCTGTGAAAGCCTGAGGCTGCCTGTACTCACTGTACCGTGACTCAAGATGAGGCGAGTCTGGCCTGGTCTAGCTTCTCACAGCAGAGTGCTCTGCTGTAGACGACAGCACGGGAAGAGACCCAGTCTGCAGTGTCTACACTGAACAGTCTTGGCAGCCTCTGTAGGTGTTGTCAGCACTGCCACTCATGTAAGAGCCTAGCAATTCTGACTTTCATAGCCTAAATATCCCCTCCATATGTATATATATATATATATATATATAATTTTATTCATTTATTTTTAATTTTTTATTATCCTCACCCTTTAAAACATGAGAATTTCATGCCCTCACGTCTCAAGTGGATGTATTCTGACTATATCCAAGGCCTAATCAGAAAAAGCAGATTTCCCCCTCATGGATCAAGAGTTTCTATCCACATAAAGAAAGAGTAATATGGGTCCAGGTAATGAAGGAACAGGTGGCAGCAGACAACAGGCTCTGGATGCAAAGCAGTCACTCCTCACCGGTAGCAGAAAATCACAAGCTGACAAACAAACAGAATAATAACCTCCACCAGCATGACTCCTATACCTGGAGAGAAAATGAATTCACTAAATTTGATAAGGGCCAACAGGGAGCCTTCACTTTTGACAGGTACAACTAAGGAATTTGTCACAGGTTCAAAAACTAATCTAATTTCTTGAACAACACACTTGACTTGTGAAAATCTCCCATATTGGATTTTGTATTGGCCACAAAATGTGTAGATGGAAAAATACACAATGGTAATTGAGGGATTAGAACTCAACTACACCAGTGGAATGGCATTATGCTTTTATCTCTGCGTTACTGTGATACAAAGACACTGGTGTTAAGTGTGTACCAACAGGTAAACAGACACTCATCTTCTATCCTCCACAGAGGCTTACAGCACTATAACAACATACTCATTGTAGGAAAAATTGTCATTCTGAAAAGCATACTAATGATCACCAACTAATGTGCCAAGAGCCTTCTATCTCTCCCATTCAACAGACTGTAGGAGCTACTTTTGAATGACAAATGAAACTTCCAAATTTATCTCAGCTTTTTACAGACTTCTAGACTCTTAAAGTGTTAATCGAGAATTTGTAAGAAATTAATTGAATACACCATAACAAGTTTGTTTGGTAATTGGATCAACCCCCCGTGGGCCTCGTATTCAACTCTCTGAACCTTGCTACATCACTGCTAGCCTCATGGGAAGACTGTCTCTCATTAGCAGTGCATGATGCTGTCTTGGTCTGGCCTTGCTGTCCGCCACATACTGCTGCAGCTGCCTAGCACACTGCATCAAGCCAAAAGACACAGAGGAAGAATACTGTCATTCATAACAGTATTTCACTCGGTGTGTATACTAAATTTTGTCTGTAAATAACAGTTTACACTACAATATACGATATGTGAGGAGCACAAAAAACAAAACCCCTGTTTGTATGTCAGCTACAAGCCTGCCGAGAGCCTATAATAGTTTCATGTAGCGTTTGATGAACTGTGTTACGATGACAATGCTCTCTGGCTTCGTCTTATCTCTCATTAATCCAGAACTATAGTATCACACACATGCACGCTTTTGTTGCTGCCAACACCGGTGAGCTCCACAGGCCCTGTCAGCCACGCTGTGACACCGAACATGACAATGGCTGCAATTTGCTGGGTGCTGTCTGCCTGCCCCCGGCTCTGCCATTTGAAGTTTTGCCACCTGTGCCTCTGCAGCCTTACTGTAATTCAACAGCTGAACCAGTGAGAGTTCCTGTTCTGTGCCCAATCACCTTTTAAGTTAATTTTGGAAGCACCTGCAATCAGCAATAAACATCAATTAAAGCTATGACCCGATCTATCAGCGCATGCCCTTCCGTGGCATCTCCTGCCCTTAAGCTTCATTAAAGCCTTTCATTTTGGGCCAGCGTATTTTGGTGCAGGTATTATTTATGGCATGCATGTGTGTGCCAGGTAACACAGATGCTGTAGAGAGAACATTAAGAGGGAGAGAGAGACAGAGGGGGAGTGAGAGACAACTCTTTGTTCAAGGTTCATCCAGACCTCACACAGCTGGCAGCAGGCAGTGAGCAGAGCAGCCCACTCTCTGAATCCTACCTCCTGTTAGTCTGTTGTTGATGACATGTGGCAGTGATATTATCCAAATTAACTGCATCCCCCATCGGTACCGAAGACTTAGTTGGGTACTAATGGCCACCTTGCCTATTAATCTGAGAGGAAGTTGGATTTGGGGAGAGGAGGATAACAGGTGCAGGGATAGAGGGAGAGAGATATTGATAATATAGATTATTAATGAACTTTTGGATGGCTCTTGATCCGCCCCAGGTTTGTTTGGGGCTCCATATGTTGCCTTGGACAGTTCATCTGCAGTGGACCTCAGGTGGCACAATGGCTCAACCTAATGCAGCTGTGCCTGGGCTACAGCAAAACAAACATGCACAACATATGCAAAAGTAGTCCCTATGAGCCAAGTTTTGATTTCTACAACAAAGCAAAAACAGCCATAGGGGAGTCCAATTATGTAAATCTTCTGAATGTAAACATATTTTATTGATTGAGTTAACAAGATATTTTGAGCATAAGGTAAATATCTTGATTATAATCGAATTTCTGTAAGAGGCCTGTCATAATTGTGCATGATCAGTGTGCAACATGATTATCCTTTGACTCGTGGCCCACTGCTTATTAAATTTTGAACCTTGCGGTTTACATGCCAAAAAGTTTGGTCTCTGCTGAGCACAACAACTGCACACAAAGTTAAACCAGCTCTACCACTTATTTCCCTCCCTCACTACTTCAATGTAATGCAAAATGAGGCGGCATCAAAAAGATGTGTAAATTACATCTGGCTTCCTGGCCACTATCTGACTGCCAGGAAGTGTCCGTAAATATTTATTGCGGAACATCAGTGAAGTGTGTGAAGGTGCAAATGTCTGCCAGAAAGAGTGTGTGCTCATGTGTGTGTCCAGCTGTGCAGTACTCCACAATCCAGTATACTAGCAGGGGGATGCTTCTTCAAGTAAACAAATCGACACCAACTAATACTAGTTCATACATCTCATAACAACTGTATATTAAACTGGACCAACTCACCATTACCTAAAAATGGATGTGAAATCCACAGTAATTTACTGTGTTTATGCTCAGTTAAAGGGGTGGAGGTATACCAAGAGACTTGTTATACAAGAATATGCTGGGGTTTACTGATAACTACTGCTGCTAACAAATTGATTTGATTATTTATGGAATTTTGAAGATTGGAATCTGTTGTTGGGCCTCATACATTGTGTACGAGACAAAGGCGGGCCTGCACGCAGTCACAAAGCCTGACTAAAGCCTGATAACAAAGAAACGGCACCAAGTCAAACAAAAGGAGTCCAAAACAGACATCATTTCCCGCCATGTTATGCTCAACTAACACCCAGGTGTGAGTCAAACTCTCAGCCCCCGTTGGACGAGACCCACCGTAACCCACATGAATTTCCGTTCCCCAGCCATGACGTCACCAAGTATATAAACACCTGAAACGCTCTCAAAACCGCGCTTCCATCTGTTTCCACAGCTACGAGGAAGTAACCCCTGTACGTACGTTAACTCTAACAAGGCCGCACAATCTCCACCTCGCTGGATGAGTAGGGAATTTCTCTGTGTTCAACTGAGCATGTTACTGGATCCAAAGAAGAAGACTGCTGTGCAAACCAGTGCTCTCACCCTTTTCTTCAGAAGAGAAAAACAAGGATAACCCCACTTTTCTTCAACTGAGTCAACTCTGCTATTTCTTTGGCAACTCTGCCGAGGATCAGCTGCTGTAAAACCCGCCGACAGAGTGAAGCGACGGCCTCACCAGCATCTGAGCCCCAAGGAACCAAGCCAGACCCGAAAGACCGACTGAAACACACTTTACCTGCCTCCCTTAAGAGGCTTAAGTCCAGGCAGAGATAGATTACTAAAGTATGTATTATTTTAAACACTATTGCTGTTGTTGCAAAGTTAACAGACCGTGAATCTGGTTACTGCTGCTGAGAATACTGTAGAAATATTATTGTTTGCTGCTTGTTTTGGCTGTGTTTATCACTCTAAGCTGATTTATGTTTTGTCCAACTTTGTTGGGCTGCTTTGTGTTAGTTTGTCACAATGTGTGAAGCCAGTAAATTGTGTTTTATCTGTTAAAAGGTCAGCGACCACGGCTGACGGATCACTGTCCGTTTACACGTCTCTGAGTGATAAAAGCAATTACTGTATCTACCCACAACTGCTAGGATCTTTTCATGCTTTTGGTGCTTTCACCTCCAACTAACCATGCACATACATGCTCCTACACACACTCACACACACATTTGAGTAGCAGAGCTTAGCTCTGTCCCCAAGCTATCTTATTGTCAGGGACACGTGTTAAGCCGACAGACGCCATTACTCATTGTCTCTGTTCAAATCTCGCAGTCACCTCCTCTGACCAGAACTCTTGTGTGATATTCCTCCAGATGGGTCATGTCTGCCGTCTTGCTCCTCCTCTTCCTCTCTTACACACACACACACACACACACGTGCGCGCGCATACACACATACACACACATCTACATGTGCCATATGCAATGTGTTTCATAGTTTGTAGTTGGATGATAGATGTGTATTGACTGAAGTGCGATTGATTGGTAATTGATTGCTAACGTTATTAACTCTGTTATACCTTAAAGAGAAGTTGATTTGGTATTGTTTGTTTACATATTGTGGTAAAGGCTGGTTGCAAGAGTCAGCACTCGGATTCAAACCTTCAGTGTTCACCTTATGAATGTTATGAATACTCAGATATTGACTTTTTTAAGTGAACACCCCTTCTTGAGATCAGATCCACTGTTTAGTTATCGGTCCCTGACCCCAGAGTGGTGCCCCGTTATTATTCATTCTTATTAATATTTTTCATTAATTGTTAATAATTAATAATTATCTTTGATAATAGATAATATTTTTTTTGATAGTCATTTTATTTATTTCTGATACCCAAACCTGCTCCTAACCATGTCCCAACACTATAGCACTGAGTGGTAAATTGGTTTTGCTTTGCAATGAGATTATTAAAAATGCTGTAGTGAAAGAACAAGAAAGTAATGACAGATGTATGTATGTATTTCAACAAAGAAAAAAATTCTTTCCCATTTTAAACAACCTTTGTGGCCATTCAAGTAAAGATTTCAGAGTTTACAAGGTGCACCTGAATGCACCATGGAGTCCCTGTTGGCACCCACACGCTTTACCGTACAAAGTGATGGAGACACGCAATCGATTTTTAAGTGGAGATAGTGTGACCGCGCCTCTCTGAAGTGTAGATGGCATGAAGTGACCGCAGTCTTCTC
The DNA here is from genome assembly GCF_963924715.1 of Thunnus thynnus. Classification (NCBI taxonomy): domain Eukaryota; kingdom Metazoa; phylum Chordata; class Actinopteri; order Scombriformes; family Scombridae; genus Thunnus; species Thunnus thynnus. The sequence continues at coordinate 28,853,014 of NC_089517.1, read as the reverse complement.
TGCGCAGAAAAGCCAGCAACAATCTTTTCTCCTTCACATGATCATGTTTTGATTTAGAATGTGTTCGGAGAGGAGGGGTTATTCACAGATGGTCCATTGTCAATGTGTTTGTGAGAGAGCAAGAGCTGGGCAAGGAGGGGCTGAGAGAATCAATGCAACATGCGCAGCTTTACAGTGACACAAGATTTTACCCATTTTTAATCGTAAAAAAAATAGAAAATCAATATGTGGCTGTCAATGCTGATATTGTGGCAGGTCCTCACAAATAAATCAGTGGATGGGAAACACTGGTAATAATCCCACTACTGAAGAAAAACACAGTAACATTATACTACTGTGGTTAAGGGTGGCAGCTGTGTTTTCCCTTTTGTAAAGAAAATCACTAATTTGAAGGTTATTTTGTAATACTTTCAAATAAAAACCCTCAAATTCATGGTGCAGATTAAATAATTTAAACATTAATTTGAAATTTATTTTTTTTTCATACAAATTCAAATTCTTCAAGATCACCTTGTTACTTCATGGTTCTGCAGGCTGTTACTTTTCATTGTTTTAATTTGTCTCAATGTTTATCGGGTTATGACAGACTGTTTGTGAAGTCATGAGCTGATTGGTTGAGCCAAAGAAATGCATCACTTGATCCCAAATTTGAATAACATCACTGAGTCAGTCTAGGCGCCAAAGTTCTTCACCGCAGCCGGTTTGGGACTTGACAGCTTTTTGGATTACGTTATCTTCTTTTTTACCTGAAAGGATTTTCTTTTTAAGAGTGATTGTGTTCTTGTCTGTTTTTGCTCTGTGTAAAGTTGTCAGATGGTATCATAGATGGATAATGAGGACTTTCTGATATCCTACAGCTTGCTAACTTTACCAGTTAACATTTGACTGCAGACTTCTCTGAAATTAAGGATGCAACAAACTTGGAACATTCATAAATGTGCACTGGAAGATATGGGAGACCAAAACTCCACAAAAGCTTGAAAGACATCTGTTCAACAGATATTTTTTGCAGTGTGGACAGTGCACTTCTTACAGCATGGTGAGGAGTAACATTAGCCTTCAGTCCAGAGCAGCAGCAGCAGCAGGAATCACCAACATCAGCAGCTGATCAGTAAGAGTCTTCAACATTAAAACACTTGGTCCTGACTGACATCAGACATTACACCAAGCTAGTTCTTGTAGTTCAATTATTCACATCTATCTCTGGCTGCTCAGAGGTGTGTTAACATGTGTGCTAACATTATTGCATTAGCTAGTGGTCCGTTAACTAACAGAAATCCATAGTTAACCTGACTACATTGTGTTAAACTGAAACAGCTTCTTGTTACAAATCTAACTTGTCAACAGGCCTCAACGGTACAGATGTTAGCTTTGTATCTTCTGTGTTCATAGAGCATGTGAGAATACTATAACATGTGTTTAGCCTGTGTCACCCCCGGCTAACTCAGCACTGTTATACCAGTTCACTGTGAAAACAGCACCCTATTTTTTTTTTCATTTGTAACTTAATAATTAATTACTCTAATGTTAGGTCTGATAGAGATGGGAAAATGAGGTACAGAAGAATATAGTCTACCACCAAACTGTGTGAAATTACTGTGCTCTAAGATGTTAATGTTTTTAGTCTTGCGTTGAATCTTCCTCAATACAAGACTTCACTTCAGTTTAAATGAAGGGGTTTAGCCCTGAAGCTAGCGACAACTTCGGCCCAGTTATGCTTGTTATACTATGTGCCTGTTTTTAGACATTTTAATATTTATATTTTGTATTTATTTTGGCTGAACTGCAAGCACCTCAGCAGTCATCTGATGAGATCTGTTCTTATGTACTAACTCACACAAACAATGTTGTCTCTCTTGTTTAAGTGTGGGCTTAAGAAATGACATCAGTATTTTATTAGTTAATTAATTTATTTGAGGATTTATTTAACTTTATCTAACTATTTAAACAAGCTTTGGATTACATATTGGATTTTTAATGTTGTCTTTGTAACATTTGCTAATGTTTATAATTTATCCTTATATATATTTATAAGAAAACTTTGTTGACCTTGTGAGTTACAGAATGATTTTTGAGGACAGAAAGTTGAACGTGGTCCCTGCTACTTTTATGGCTAGAGGGGATGTAGTAAACGGTTCCGAAATCCTAAGAACTGGAAACTGAAAAGAAAACATTCTTATTTACTATGTTGAGTTGATGCCCATACAGTCCCAACACTTCCCGCCATTGCTGCTTCACATGAAAAGCTTCTCACTGGTATACCACTGTGTGGCTTTCATTATGAAGAATGTACAGGAAATGCAAAACTGACCAAATTGGTGCTATTGGTCAGTAAATATTGGTGTACACAGCAAAATGTTTTGTGCTGTTTGGTCAGCAGGTCATATTAATATATTGCAAAGCCACAGTGAGCTGGATGACAAAGAGCAGCAGGCAACAGGCTCTTTTACTAGTTTGTGTGAACCAGTGCACATCTGATATGTCATTAAGGGTAAACAGCTTATTTTGTTCTGCTGTCCTGTCCAAGGGAAAACCCTTTGAATTGTGCATCACAGATTTAATTGCAGCAGTTCACTATTCAGCATGGGTATTTCTGCCATATGGAAGAAGATTAGATTTCTGTAAACATGGTATGCACAATCCCTGCGCAAAATGAAGATTAGTAAATCTGTTTGTTCCTGTTCAACAGTTAACAATAAACAATTGTCATTGAAAGAGTTGGTTCTGTACTCATTTATTGGAATTTTAAAGTGTAGTTTGAAAGTTTACACCATTTCATGAATAACTGTAATCTAATTTACTGCAAAATGTCTGGTACTGTTTTTCAATACACAGTAGCATGAAATCACTGTATTTTATATTACAGTTATGTACAGCTCCTGTAACTGTAGATACAATATCATTACAATACTGTTTCATTTTACAATTACAATATTGCTACTGTAAATATAAACACAGTAAACTTACTTTAATTTATTTTACAGTAATTTCACTGTGTTTATATTTACAATTACTAACTGGCAGCAATTGACAAGTGATTTACTGTAAAATATTACAATAAGTTACTTGTCAATTGCTGCCAATTAGTTCCTAAAAAAATCATAATAAGTTTTTTACAATGTACTTACAGAAAAACTTAACTTACGTACTTACACAACTTAATTCCACACTTCTCAAAAGGGCATTTGAATATACACCTATTGTGTAGTACAATCCAGTCCACAGTGCACATCATCCTCTTGTATTGTAGGTGAGATCTCTCATTATATGTTAGCATGCAGTTTGATTCTGTGTAATTCTAAATATGTGTCTGCACAGACGTCATGAGAATAAATACCTGTATACAGTACCAGTCAAACATTTGGACACACATTCCCATTCACTTGAATGAGAAAGTGTGCCCAAAGTTTTGACTGGTACTGTATGTATTCTGTGTCTGTAAAATGAAAGAAGGGATCCTAATACAATTTGATTTACAATTGGGCCAAGCAGCAATATAACTACTATTTACAGCATAACATTATTCCACCACATATCAGGATATATACCCCGGTCGTGGGTAGATAGAATCCAGGCTGTGAAGGGTAAATGTAGAAAAGCCAACGTGTTAACAGGGAGGCTAATAAACTGCAAGTGCCCCACAATATTACCAAGGACTTACTGCCGAAATATCAGAAAGCAGTTAAGGAAGCAAAAAGCAGTTTATTAATCTGACCTCATTTTGAAGAGCCATCCTAACTCCAGGGTGCTTTTCAATATTATTGACTTACTTGTTAACCTCCTTCTAGTCACTGTAATGAAGCCTCGCTTGATAAGTGTTTTCAAGTGTTTTAAATGTTTAATATTCTTCAGCGAAAAGTTGAACTGTCACTGTTAATAATTTGACTGTGATGAGCATTTTTCAAGTAATTTGTCCCATGTTGCTGGAAGATGCTGTGACTTGTATAAACCCTTTACCTGTCCCACTCTATATTACAAAATATTTAGCTTCTAAATGAATGAATAAATGCCTGTATCTTATCTATCATCTATAGCATTTTGCCCCTTAATTAATGGATTTTTAAAAACATGTAAAGGGTTGATCTCAGTCATAAAACTTTTGCTCAGTTCTGCTCATCAGAAGTGAGGTGGGTTCAGTTTTCAATCCAATGCAGTACAGTATTCATGCATGATTGTACTTGAACATATCAAAAACAGTCAACAAAGTTTCAGTGTTACGCTGATGACACATTTATATCTTGATGTAAGAAATCCAAACCCTCACTGTCTAGCCATTCTCATAAATTGCCTGAATAGCATACAGTGTACAGTGTCAAAGGTTAATTACACAATCTTTCTTGGCCTAACTACTGACTGACACACTGTCTCCCAGTGTAAAGCCACTAATTTCACACTAATTTCAGTTTTCAGGAACAGGTTCAAATGTGCTGTTCAAACTTTGAACTTTTGAGAGAAGACTAGTTTCCCCTGCAAAGAAAAACGTTTGCATCCATCAGTAGAAACTGGAGAAAATAGTCATCTGTACTTTGATTTGTTCATGTTTGGAACACAGCCAAAAATAGGATGTTGTCGGAATTCTTCTCACACACTTTTTGTCCCATATAATCAAATTTGCAGCCAGAGGTTGTGTGGCAGCTTCCACATTACTTATTCACAGTCTAAACGATGCAAATTGAGACCTAGATTTGAGACAACCTGTCTGAAAACAGTGAATCATTTCGAAATTTCTTGATGCCAATGTTATTCACTTGCAATAAATACATTTAACCTTACTTTTACACTGTATAAATGCCAACTTGCAGTATATTCTTTGACATAAATAAGGAATATAGGTTGTCCAGACTTAGAAATATGAATAAAGTAAATACAAGTAAAAATTCAGTTGTGGCAAAAAACCAAGACAGTCTTTCAGTCCTCATAACATGAAATCTTTAGCTGTGCAAAGTAAGAAAGTTCTGTTAACGTGTGTTCAGTTGTGGAACCATTTCAGAACTTACAAAATGCTTGTGTTAACTGAATGTCCAACTATTTGTTCGTTTGTTCAACTAACAAAAACAACTTGTGCAGAAACATTGTTAGCTTAAAAAGTTTAAAAGTTGGCTCAAAATTGGCATGATGCAAACCACTTCAGCCACGATCCTCTGACTCATGTCTGGATTTGGCTTTTAGCAGTAGCAAAAGCTGTGTTTAGGCTCTGCAGCTGGTTTTCTCAGCTTCTACATTTTTTCTGTGTAATGACAAACTCATGCGTACAATATCATCCCATACTATGCCTGCACTATATATGCATAGTTTTATTTTTTTTTATATTTCATTCTATGACTCCAGTTCCAACCTTTATACATAAATAACATCATATTGACATATGCAGCATGATGTCTCCTGAGGACACATTCAAGGATTCATGTGCGGTGCAAAGCAATCATATCTTTATAAGACTGTGAATGTAAACACTCTCTATCTGTCTGCCGAAAAGGTAGTTTGAATAGTTGGAGAAGGAAATGGATATTGAGTGAAAAAACAGAGATACAGAGCTTGCAGCTGTGCCCTGTAAGGTGGCAGATGCTGACTGTGGAAATCTTTTGTGTGTGATAACACACTGAAAAATGTACGTGAGACTTTGGATTGTTTGGGTACTTTGAAATGAAATGAGACACTGTTATATATATGTGTGTGTGTTTGTATATGTATAATAGGTGTGTATATATATGTATAATATTGATATATTTTAGATATTGTGTTATCTTTTCTGTGTGTTTATGTGTATGTTTTTGAAATACTCTTTGTACTGTATGTGACTGGAAACAGAGTCAGTATTGAATTTCAAAGAGGCGTACACCCTCCAGTGGGCGTATGCATGTGAAAGGCATGTTGATTAGAAAGCTTTAAGGGAAGACATGGCCTGCAGAAAACAGTCAGCCAGTCTTTGGAATTAACTTTATCTCAGTCTCCCTCAACCGTTGCAGCTACTTCAAAATAAGTAGTAGTAAGTAGTAATGGTATTAAAGTTAATTTTCTTAATACTTTTTACAAGTGTGTTTTAAAGTGTGTTACTTACAGGCATGGTCTGTCCACCATGCAAGCTGTTGATGGCGGCCTGTGCTTCTGCGTGGCTGGAGAATTTGACAAAGGCACAGCCTGTATAAAAAAAAGAGACAAAAAGAGGGGAGGGGCACAACATCAGGGAAATGGCCTTGAATATGGGGGGAAAACATCATTCATTACCATTGTTTTCATGTTATCTGGTTTGTAAATATATTCTGCCATTTGTGTGTTCAGCGCATAACTCTGAATAAATCAGTCTAATTGTAGTGAAGGCATTAGCTTTGTGGAACATCCTGTCCCTCGCCCATTTCTAATTCCACCCCCTCCACTTTGGAGCATGGAGCCAAGGCATTTACTATCCTGACTTGTTTGTGATTATTAATCTGTTTAATATTTACACATTGTGATTTGTGTGCAGTCACTCATGAAAGAGATTATGATGACAAAGGCATAGTATTATAATCTGCCTATCTAACCGAATCTTTGCTCACATATAATTTCAGATTTGGGGGTGGTGGGGGGGCTTCGCTCAGGGGGCATTCAAATCATCTTAAATCTGTTTTGTAGTTAGTGCTCAAAAGGAAAAATCAATGTCAGTCAGTGTTCTGGAGCCTCACTTCATTAATATTTCAAATGACATTAAAAGTGAGTCAAGTAGATCATAATAATGCACAATATGTGTTTTGGAGGCTTATATATCTTAACCACATGATTAAATAGTGTATCAGTGTGTAGGTACTTTAACATCAAGAGAAAGCTAGTGAACTGAAATACAGTGGAACTGAAATGTGGTAATTTTCCAAAAGCTATTAAATTAAACAGAAGCTATTTCTCTAAGCTTTATGGTCGTCATAGACTGCACAGGGTATTCTGTTATGTTCTATTCTTATCCTTGCCTTCAGGTAGCTCGTGTGTTAAGTCAAGAGATACCTAATTAACAAACTCATGGATTAATTCTGCCCCTTTTCATTAATCGAGCAGCACCAGTGTCTTAGAACCAGACAGGCTTTTCCTCAGTTCAATCTCTGGTTTCTTGAGAACTCCTGGTATCTATTTAAAACAGTAACACATGCTCATATACATTTATTCATTCTACATTCCCCAAAGAGTTGTGATGATTCATTTAAATTACAAACACTGATAGGTAGACTCAGGAGATGTTCTGTGTCTGGCAGCGACCCATTCACTTCTACATCTCGGGAGTCAGCTTTGCTTTCCAGACAAACAAATTAATAATTTCCTGACAGAATCAAAAAGATTGAACTGAGGGACATGCAGTGTGTGTACAATCAATGGAGGACAATTTCCACCTTTACCTAAGGCTTCCCATCCACATTCCATCCACACAATAAATAATAAGCAGTTGAAACTCTTGTGTGCAGAAATGTGGTGAGTAGTAAAGACCATGTGTTTTCTGTACTGTCAAATGTCCTCAAAGCTGTATAGATCTACAGAGGAAAACAGATAAGTCAAAGAAGCCTTTGATTCTGTCACAGCACTCTAGCACCCTTTTACTTCACTTGAACGCCCCTCCGGGTAGAGCCAGGAAAGGTCTTCATTTGTCCAACTGAAATGCGTCGGCCTACTGTGTGCCATTTGACTGTAACTCTGTCTTTGAAGGAACAAACGCATTTAACCTTTGTAGTTGAAATAATAAGGGGCAGTTTGTTCTCGCAAAAGCCTTTTGGTTTTGTAGGGCAAGATAACTTGCTGTTGGTTCCCTAACAAGGCTATCAGATATTGTGCCAGGATCCCAGTGACCCCAGCAGCTCTGCCCAACTATAAAGACATTCAAAACTGCAGGGCTTTGTATACACCATCATTGGCAAAGTCATGTCAAACACAATGTACTTAAATTTCTCAAAAAATCAGTGCTATAGCCTTGCTTTTCCTGACCGAAAAAAGGAAAAAAAAAGTTAAGGAACACAGAGCACAGCATCTCAAAAGAATTGGAAGTGCTACAGCCTCATAAATTATAGTGCACATTTGAGTTTTTGAATTTGATGGCTCAGAATGAGTTGGGGAAAAGGGAAAAAGAGAGATTGTATTGCTTTCAAGCGAGAGGATCTGCACTGCCTTTTGAATTCCTGGGGTAATAATATGTATGCATGAATTCCATCCTGCTGGATGGGTGACATTTATAACACAACTTAATTATAGACCTAAAAGCCATCTCTCTATTATTCCTGACAATTCGGGGCTCTATTCAACTCTGGCAGCAAGTGTTGCACTTTGAAAGTACTTTGAGGAGCAGCGCCATAGAGAGATGGATGTTAAACTTCTCGGCCTTTTTATTGGGTGAAGAGGGGTGCTGAAAAGCTTCTGAGTAGCATAAATTTACATCAACAGGGGACTAAGCCTCCATCATGGAACAGATAGCACTGTCAATTTCAAGGTCTGTCTCATTCAAATTACAGGAACCTCATCCCGAGCGAGGCGGCTGGCAAAATAATTTGCCGTAACATCCCGTAATGATTGCGTGGGACTGTTGCACAGTGATAGGACCAGATACCTATATATGAGACCTTTGTCTGGTGGTAGCATTCATAGTTAACACTCCTCTACAGTTTTCCATTTCATAGCAGCGAAACTTGGAGAAAGAGAATGATCAAGGCAGTGATAATAGAGACAAATACCAATACAGGAAATGTATGGCTTGTGAAAAGAGGAGAAAGAAAAAGAGTTGAGGTTTGGGGTGCAGGTGGGTGAAAAGGAGTGAAAGTGCGAATGAGGGAGAAAACTAGCTCCTGTCTTACACAGCAGCACCGGCCTTATTTCATTTCATGTGCTGTCAATCAGCTTGAGGCATCTGAGCGGACAGGAAGAGAGGGAGGGAGAGACAGCGAAAGAGGAAACAAACCAGGGAGAAAGAAAGGTAGTGGGCCACTGGGGCGGCGCAGAGCAATAGACCCGGGATTAACAGTGAGAGGAACAGATGTAGACACAGATAGGTGTGTGGTTCAGTATAGCCAGCCTTTCTCTTTGATATACTCACAAGGCGTGTGTATTATCAACCCCTCTCTCTCGCCTTTCCACACATCCTTTTCACACATTCAGACGCTTCATATAAGAGAATAAATCACAGTCATCTGAGAGAAAGGAAGGCAGAGGTTCCGGGCAATATCGCTGGCGTTATCGCTACAAATATGACTGTGAGACAGGGACCCATCAAAGGATGATGGGGAGGCCTCTCGCACTCCCAGAACAATCACACCTGCATCACCCATTTCACAGCTGTCTTTAATTTGACCATGCTCTACTAACTAGATAGCACATAAGCCACAGACATGAATGCGTAAGCTGTTCCTGAATGCAGGCAAATCTGCCACACAGTGAGTGACAGCAGCAAAACCCAGAGCCAGGCTGCTTTATTTAAAGTGGGACATTATCGTCCAATGGTGTCTCTGGGGAGGAATGACGGGAGTGTGGGAAACAAACATGATTACACCCCTCCACTTTTCAGATAACAGGAAGAGGAGGTGGAGGAGAGTGGTAAGCAGAAAGACGAGGTGTTTTGTGATGTATTTGTTGAGTACAAGCCCAGGGTGAGAGGAGCTGCCGTGATGAAGAGACGGCATAGGAGGTTAGGAGGTAGAGTGAGAACAAAAATTGAATGGAAATGCACAAAAGAGTGAGAAAAGGAAAGTGAGAGAAACGAGGTGTCTGAGCACGGTGACAATGAGGTATGAAAGAAATGCAAGCAAGACACATAAGATGCGGTAAAAAAACAGAATGGCTGAAGGGGAGGATGAGTTATTCAGGAGCAGAGTGGATCGCAGACGATGTCAGTGAGTTCACGGCGGGTGAAGCATGGCTCTTAAGATGTAAAGAGCAGAAAGAGAAAGAGAGACGGCACACGTACAGACAGACAGATGGAGGAAGAGGGACAGACAAGGGAAAACGAGTGGGAGGTGTGTGGGCTCTGACCCTTACTGGCCCCATCAGGCCCTCGCAGGACGGTGCACTCCTCGATCTGGCCGAAGGTCTCGAACAGCCGCCGGACGTCGTCCTCGCTCTGCTGCTTGCCGAGCATTCCCACAAACAGCTTCCTGTCTTCTGGATAGGAAGAGAGGAAGGGGGAGGGAAGGAGGGAGGGTGGAAGAGAGGAGAGAACAGACAAATGCTACAGCTGATGGCACCGTTCCGCTGAGCTGAGAGGAACTTGTACAACTCAAACCACCCACCCTTTTATCAGCAGTCTGCTGTGTTGAGCCTATGCTGTTTCTGTTGCTGCTGCTGCTGTTGTTGTTATTGTTGTTGCTGATCTTACTGTTGTGTGGTGTGCCACCCCACCCTGGTATAAGGGAGATATATTCCTGTTGCCAGTAAGATACTCAAGTCTGCCACAGTGATGTTTGATACAGACGATGTTTGGAGCGCTGTGGGTTTCAGGTAAATGTAGAAAGAGAGCGGGGATATTTTGCTCTGGTAGATGTACTGTTAGATCATCTGGATGCTTAAGTCACTGAGAGAACATGGAACAAGAACATGGTATTACCTTTTCTTGTCACCAAAGGTGTTATAATAAGCAAGAGTTAACTTTGTGTCAAAGGTGCTACCTGCTGGGCAATGAATTATATCCACAGGGGTTTTAAGGGTCTTCACATATTTTCGACGCATGATAAGCTTGAGAAAAGTGCCTCATTAAAGTCTATGTTTATATATACATATGCATACATATATATATATATATATATATATATATATATATATATATACCATGTTCAGCTTTCTGCTTACTGCTTAAGTTTTAGGGCACTCACATGTCTTCTGAAAACTTAGTCACGGAACAAATATAATAAGTCAATTAGACTTAAAAAACGAACATTCTGTGCATTGCGCAATGTTGGCTGAGCAGAAATAATGAATGAAGCTCTTCTGTGTAATGTTTTTTGTGGATAATTATGAGCCAAAGGTTTGTAGATTTGTCATTTTTCAACTCCAACAATCGCATCATATACAAATTAGAATTAAGCAAGATTCACACAGTGCAATTCAGAGAAAGAATTTGTCTCCCTACAATTTTGTGCACACAATGCATTATTCTTTATAGGCTATATACATGTAAAAAGGTGAATGAGATTTTTTTTCTGCCTTGCAGCACAACACAACCACAATAACCAAGATCGCAACCTATTTCTTTCTCAGCCCAGTGATGGATCAGGGTTTTAGCATAAAGCATTGCAAAACATTTCAACTATGAAAGCTACAAGGTCTGGTTCTCATGTCTCAAAATGAAAGAATAGCAAAGCACTACAGTGGGTAGTTTATATTGTGATACATGATCTCCTGACTAAATTTTTGTTAAATCCCTTAAATTGCCCAGCTTACTTCCCACTATTATGAATAAATTATTTTTATTTTTTGTGTTAAGATAAGACAAATATAGCTAAAAACATCAGGAGGAGTGAAATAATTGCATGGAAGCGTGGGGTGTGTGCCAGAAAGTTGTGACAACTTCTACCAGTGCCGATCCACTTCATACTGGCCATGTGATGGAGACTAATTCTATCCAATAACTCACAGTGAGATATGTGACTTATGTGACTGTGTCTTAAAACAAATGCGTATGAATCATGAAAATGTCAAGGCTGTATTCCAGACTAAATTACAGTCATGTAAACTAGATAAAGTTTAAATGACAAGGAAAAGTTATAAAGCCAGGAATATTATACAATCTAAATGTGTGCTGAATCTGGTGTGATTCAACATCTAGGTTGATGTTGAGCACTGACTTTTCCCAATTTCCCAACCAATGCTGAACAAGTAAAATTTGCAGAGTTCCTCCTCATTAAATTTGAAGGGCAGCTCCACCTACACCAATATCTTGACTGCTACTGCATGACATAGTTTCCACATGTGCTCCAGAGGGGGGCACTCTGGCTCAGACGTATGGACTCTATACCACTAAATTTCGGCCAGTCAGACAGCTGGATTTTTCTAATTAATCTTCCCAGTGCCCTGGCATTAGACAGAGCATTCATCTTCTTTACATCTTTTACATTATGCATCCCCTATTCCGTTCTGTTGTGGAATGAAATGGCTACTAGCAAGAACCCATCGCCAGAACTGATGGAAAGTGGCAGGAAGAGGAAGAGGAGTTTATTGGAAATGACACTGTTGATCTTCAGTGTGAGTCATTTGACTGGTAGGGAGCGGGCGAGGAGTGGGGAGGAGCGGAGGGCGAGAGCATCACCTGGGCCTCGACAGATGTGACGCCTCCTGTACCTGCCAGGCCCCATTAGATGCAGCTGTTCTAAAAATAAAACACCAGGGCTTCCTTTTTGCAGCGGGGAAATCGGATCCTGTTCCATTTCTGTAAAGTTCAAATGAGACACGTGCCTGCTACCCGCTTGGCCACACAAATGAGCACCTGCATAATCAATAAGGCCACGGTGCCTGGTCTCTACTGCTGGTGCTGTAGCTGTGGTGTCAGTCCATGTTCCTGTAGTCACGCCTCACACAGCAGGATTTTTCAAACTCACCAGCTGAGCCTGATACAACTGCTCATTAATGTTTCTCCTCTCTTGGAGCTTCAGGGTTGGAAGTGAGGGAGAACCCTGAGCAGATCACCGCGGAGACAACCACTTATACTGTCGACTAGGATTCAGTTAAGACTGACAGGAGGACAGACATCTAGCTGGTTATTGGGCATCAGCGGAGGAGCTGTGTAGTTGTAAAGTCAGCCCTGAACAGGTGCTATTGAGAAATGAGCTTGCCCCTGCACATGGCAGCAAAGGTGAAACATGAAGCAAGGCCACAGTCTGTCCAGAGCACACGTGACTTTGCCATGACTGTCCCTCCATCATTCAGATTTTCACTGAGTTGTCACTGTTACAACTTAAATGGACAGAGTGCAGTTTTACAGGCCTCCTGCAGTGTGTTAATGTTTTGGGACAAAAGTCTCATCTTGGTCCTGGCCCGAGGAGATCTAATGGCGGCTTTACAAGGCTAATTAACAAGCCATGAGCGAGGTAATGAACTTTCCAAATGTGCTGGCGAACGCAAAAATAAATTACACCCCAGTGAAGGCATTAAAGGAAGTGTGAGTGTACTTCGGAGTCTTCCTTTGGGAGAGCCACAGTGAGAAAATGAATTTGGAGCTGCTATCTTTTCATTGCCTGACCTAAGAGTGTCTCAGTCGGCCCACTGCATGCCCTGGCCAGAGTATGGATTGCTATTAATTAGTCCACTTTACACCTGTCTCCAAAGCAGCTCTTATTGGATTTTGCAAGTTCCCGCTCATCTCTTATGGCCACTTGCAAGCTTTAAATTGGCATTTTATGAATATGAATAAATATCTAGTAATGCAGCCTCCGCACAAGGAGATGACTCCAAAAAGTAATCCATTAAAAGTGAGGAGAGGAAGAAAAAAAGCATACTCCTCTCAAGTACTGTCATGTATTTGCATTAAGAGGGGTGAAGACCTTCCTATGGAACTGAGTGAGGATATAGAAGTATGACAAAACTCACTGAGCTAACTGTTTGACCTCTTTGTACTTATCTCTCATTGAGAGGGGCTCATCTTATCCCTTTAACAGGGCTGAGCCATAGAGCTAGAGAACATTTGAGCTCTACAGCACTTCTCTGCTCTACACTGAAGAGACCTTTGTAATCTGCACTTTAAAACCTTGCCACTACTTTAAAATAATAGTATGTGCACATGTGGTACAGTTAGATTTCTATTTTGTATCACTGCATCCTCAAACACCATTAATTAACGCATGAACCTCTGGAACATTTATGCTGTTTACTTAAAAAAGTAATTAGCAGATCCAAAGATACATGTGCTATGTTAAGTTTTATTTCAGGCCTCAGCCAGTGCATGCTCACTCTCTCACACACACTGTCATCCACACGTCTTATTTTGTTTCTACCAAGTGCCTCATCTCCCGACTGAAGGTGGAAGCAATTGAGTGGAAAATGGCTCCATGTCAGTCTGCAGCCATGTCCAAACTGAGGTGGCATGTGGACAGCCCCATTTTATGAATGCAAATAAAAAAGGAGATCAAAAAAGTTATCAAAACACTACTGACATCTGACAATTGCTTGTCTCAGGAAGCCTTTTCATTTCAGCCCCGGTATATTAAAAATTAATGGATTTTGCACAGACGCCATATGCTGTCAAGATTGATGCTTCTCTCTCTGGAATAAAGTGCTACTTGTGTTGTAGGCTGCAGTACTGTATATGCATATAGATTGTGCTTTTCTGTTGCTCTCCTCTTCCTCTGTCTCTCTATTGCTCTCTCTGAATCTTTCTCTTTACCCTTTATTGTCATCCCTCACCCTGCTCTTTTTCTCCAGGCAAAGAATCAGTTGCTGTGAAGTCTACTTTTCAAAAGTTTCTGCTTTTGTTTGCCAATAATGGGAATATTCTCTTTAAAGAATTACTTTTCTGCTCCGGTGTCGTGGTAAATATTTCTCTTTTTTTTCATGATTCTATCACTTATTGCCTGCTGGCGATAGTCAGGGAAGCTTGGTAGTAGTAAGTGTTCAGAAAGCATGGACAGCTGCATCCAACGATAAAAGATGCCTGCTAGGCCACTGGGTGCATTTCAAATGCAGAGTAATGTTCCAGGCAGCACAACAGAGAAGTTGTGCTTCTTATGGACTCATTAGAAAAGCCTGATGCTGGTATGCTGCTGCCTGGGAGGCCCGCCACCAGACACGCTCACACATGTAGGCGTACAGACCGGGTGCATAAAATGTTGGAAACTGCTCTTTAATATTGAGTTGGGCTTTGTTTTTCATCATCTCCTGTATGCCCCAATTGTGTGAAGGCTACAGGAGTCCATTTGGAATCAAAAGGTACCATTTGCTTTCAGTAGGCTTTTTTAAATAATGGGCATTTTAAGTTTACATAATGTTGGCCTTTTTTTTATATTCTTGGAATAGTGATTTTATTTCAGTGTATTTGACGTTCTTTATTTTTTATACAGTGTCTGTTTTAATTGTTTGAATCCAGAGTTACTTATGCTCTGGCTGCAACACTTTCATTTCCATTTGCCAATTAAAACTTTTCTCTTTCTTCTTTTTTATTTATATATATATGTATTTTATCATCAGGTAATTAATTCTGCAAAGTTTGGAGCATTTTTTGTCAAAAGAAAACATTAGTAAATAATCAGTTAGTCACTTGCCAGAGAAATTATCACTGGCAGTCAATGATCTTTTGATATTTTGTAGGCTGAACAAGTTATAAATAAATAAAACTAAATAATAAATGGGTTGATTATGGAGAAAAAATAAATGTAGTTGTATTCCCATGAAGAAATAAACTGTAGAAAATTAAGAAGGGTAGATAGCACTGTATCGAGAAAAGTAATGCAAAAAATCCAGCGAACAAGCAAAACACATACGGAATACATTCCTACATATCAACAAATAGAATTTAATCTTAGGGATCAATAAATTGTTACATTCAAATTGCAGCTTACACATATGCTACATTATATGAAAAATTAGTATGAGACATCATACAACAAAAGTCACAGGATCCCATTTTTGATTATAAAACGTGCTAGATCAAGCATTTGATTTCTTGTTATCTGAGAGTTATGGGACTTAACAAGAGTTGCAAAGATTGATTGCAAGAGCATATCTTGCAATATCATATGGTGGTGCTGGCAAATGAGTGAGGGACAATTAGGCCCACTTGCTTGCCAATGAGTGAAAATGATGACTGAAAGGTTTCCATTGAAGACATATGGAAACACTTTAAAAAAAAACCCAATGCTGATGTTAAAAAAAAACATCTTTCTGACAAGGGAATTGGCCCAGAGAGAACAGACAATTACAGAGACTGTTGATGGTTTCGATGAGTAATTTTCACTTGTCACTTAACATCATTTGTGCCTATATGAACAAAATGTATGGACAATGGGATGAAGGTTCTGGGTAGCAGTTTGATACCCAGGAAAGTAGTTTGAACTACCAGCAGGGTAGCAGGATCCCATCGCAGTTTTAGCTAGTACACCAATGAGATTGCCACACTTGCTGGGTTTCCAACCATTCTTAAGTTGTTTCATTGTTGTAGACTTACACATGTTACAAATATTATCTGTTGGCAATACTGGCCACTTTTTAGCTATAATTTCTCTAGAGGTAGCATATGAGCTTGTTAGCTGGGAGTAGCAGCCCAAAAATGCAAAAAGCTACAGACTGGAATGTTGATTTTCACTAGGATCCAGTACAAGCAAACCTTTTACATTGCAAGGAATCATTAGATTTAATATTAATAATCACAAATATTGCTTGATGGAGATTCAAGTACAGTATTTATATTGACTAGGCTACCAAAAAAATGACAGTTATGCACTCATTTTGCTACTTAGACTGTAGTTTTCCTGTTGTATTACAGTAATGGTGCATTGTTTTTTTCCCAACTGATGTTATGTTAGGATGCAAAAATGCCCAAATGTGATGTATAATTCAGTGTCAGTATGCTCCATTCAAGTATAGTGTCGAAGTCAATGTAGAAAATGTAATGTATGAAGTTAATTGTGCAACAACCTGCATAAAGTATAGTATTTGTTCAGCCACATTCCTCAACCCCCACAAGCCTTCCTTTTGCCTTTACACACATTTAACTACTTAATAAGCCCCATTCTACTTCTATCTCCTGTATAGTTCCTACCAAGCTACAATGGAAATGATGTGCAACCACACACTAAACCTCTCTGCCGCTGGTCCCAATCTGATGTATGCAAGTGGATTATCCAGTATAGTGAGGTGGTAAATGGAATAATCAGAGGAGAACAAACATTCAAATTGTCAGTGTATCAGGCACGATGAGAGGATACAGGCTTCGTGTTTGTAAATGCATTACTCATACCACTAGAGCTGTCACATCCATTTACCCAGGGGAGTGGGAGGGGAGCTTTAAACCTTCTGGTGTGCATGATCAAAAACCAACACAAAACATTTGGGGAAACTTGTGAGAAATTGCCTGTTGCAGTTTTTGTCTCTTTCTCTCATCTTCTCTAATAGCGAGACCCAGTCATATAGCTCTGCAAAGAAAGTAATTTAAATCAATGCCTCGCAAACCTTTAATTAATACCCTGCAATGGTCACTGATGGAAATCCCTGCTTTCTTTTGTCTGGCCGTATGTCTCCATGTCTCCGAGTGTCTCTGTGTATTTCTCAGCATATCAACCGCTGCCAGGGTTCTTCTTGACTTTTCAGAGTTTTGCACGATCGTGTCCAGGGGCACAGAGGGATCTTTTGGCTTCATTTGCATGTAAAGTGGAGCGTGCTACTCTGTGGGCGTGAGGTGCCTCCAGACAGCCCCTCCCCTGTGGCCTGCCAGACTGAGCCAGCCAGCAGCCCTCACTCTTCCCTACCTGCTGGGGTGGGGCATGACAGCACAGCGCGCAACATCTTAAGGTCCTGTCAATCTCTCCACTGGCCGACTGGGGTCAACCTTTTGAAGAGCAGCAGGTTGGCAAGGACAAACACGACCCATTCACAAAGACTCCCTTCAGCCAGACAGACAAAAGGCAAAGACAAGATATTAAAAAGGCTCACACAGGGCCGCTGAGTATCAAATACAGGCATTGCAATGCTCCTGGCACTGTATAAGTATCCAATAAAACCAAAGTATGGGTAGCTAATAAACAAGAAGTGTAAGGAGACTGTGCAGACAAATGTAGAGTGGCACATTGTGAAAAAGTCAATGTTGATGGAGGTTGCTGGGCATTTCGGGAGAGTGTTGAAACCATCTTATCAGAGTTAATAAAAGGAGAGGGTGTTGCTGGCTGACCCATCATCTCTCTTCTCATCAGTGTGGTCTCCAGTCTCACAGCAGTGGCTAGAGGAGTGGGACCTGGCTCCAAGATTGTGTTTAGATAATGACCATCTCCAATCATAGATAATCTGGCCCCATCTTTTCTTCACAGACACAGCGGCAGACAAGGTCAGGGGGAAAAAGATTCCTGGCGAGGCGAGGAGGAGATAGGGATGGGGCGGCTCTGAGATGATTTACTGCTGAGATTCACTCAGCTGCCTCCATCACCCTCCGTTAACTTTCTCATCCTGTCGTCTCTTCCCCTTTCGCTCTTTTTGTCTTCCATCTCTCACTCTCCCACATTCCTCCATGGTCCTTGTACTTCTCTCTCTCTATCACTTGCTTCATCTCTCCCTTTGCACTGCAGTACCAAGGAGACAGAGAAAGAAAGACAGCAATAGGGAGAGAGCAAGAGGAGTCTACTTTTCCTCATTTTTGCTCCTTTTGGATTGGAACAAATTGCTTATGTTTTAAGTGGAGATAGAGTAGTGTGTCTCTCCCTGCACTGTCTACCGAGCAAGTGAGCAGAAGACCCATGCCTCGGTTGTGTCTCAATATCTGTGAGTTAAAATCACAGTTTGATAGAATTGGGCAGAAAAAAAGGGGTGTAAAGCACATCAGATAAATGCGGACTTTGTGGGAAGAGGTCGGATGACTCACGGAACAGAAATGAATTTAAATGCTGTTGAGCTCCCCTCCCATGCTCCTTTCTTTCTCAATAATCCAAGGAAAAAATAAAAGAAAACATGAGTCATTATAATAGACAGCTAGAAAATCAGCTCTGTGATCCATAATGGCAGCTGAGCGTTAGGATTGTGCTTGCACCGAGCCCCCAACTGAGTCATTTTCTGAGCTCTGGTTTTACTTCTCCTGACACTCCCATATCCCCAGAGAGAGGACGTCTCTCAGGGACAGTGTGAACAAAAGAGGGGCTACTGGAATCTCTAAATGGAATAATGGGGCCTAATGCCTGCACAGGCACGTAATCGAGACCCCTGCACAACTTTCCATGACAGATAATTGCCGATGTCTTGGTAGTGATAAATGTGACCGCATTCTAGAGGTGTAAATGTCCCAGTTCAGCCCTGGGTTTGACAATCTAGAGGTCCCACTGGGATTGGTGCACTGTCTAGTCCTCAGCCTTCCAGAAGTGAATCCCTTGCTACGTTCTCCCCCTTAGTCAGCCCTTGCTGGGCTGTCTATTTTCCTTTAACCACAGGCCTTCATAGTAAATCTCATTTCATTGTCAGCCGCGACTGTGGTTTACTTCCCTGGCTTGTCTGCTGACTTCCTGTTGCCATTAACGCTCAATATCTCTGTTGGGGCCTGTCTGCTTGGTCTTATTTCATTCTGTGCTGTGTTCTATCCTGTCCTCCCATATAGAAAGTTCATCTGACAGACTAGCAGGGGCTGTGCCAGCCTAAGAGCCCTCTGTATTTCATTCCCACTGCCTGTTCCTCTCCCTTCTCTTTCTGCTGAAAAAAGGGTAGTAATTGATATTGGGACCCATCCATCCTCCCCTCTTAAGCCCAGAGATCCAATTTATCTTGGTGAGAATGCCGATTGGCTCTCGCCCAGGCCTTGTCGGTCAGACTTTGCCTGTTTTTAGATGGCCGTTAATTAAAGTGCTGCCATGACAAAAATAAGATCTACACGGGGGTGTGTGTGGCAATAGAAATGGGCCATCTGATTCACACTTGACCACATAAATCAGTGAAGTGGCTCAGTCTAATCTGACCTAGGCAGTCTAAATCACCACTCTGAAATGCAAGCGCAGGGCAGACACAGACCGGTTCAATTACATCTAATTCCACCCATGTAAATCTTTAACTGGCTTAATCTGCATTAACCTCAGAGATGTTAGTCACAAATGCTTCAGAATGATCTTGTCAATCAGCATGTCAGTCAGTCTGAAGATGGAGGGAGGAGGCTGTGCAAGAGAATCAGCACAACGTAAAAGCAGAATTGAATATTTTAATCTTTGAACAGACCCCCCTCCCCCAAATATAAGTGATCAAATTTGACTTGTAGAGCTGCACCTGTTGATCCAGATCCAGTCAGTGGAGTTCAAGTCACATCACACATTGAATCACACTGAATCTGACTGAGATTACTTTCAGAAGATTCAACAATCAGCTACATAATTCCAGTGTAATTGTGTCACAGTAGTATTAAGTTTTAAACTTTTAAGATAGGTAGGTAAAACAACCAATTAGTTGCGGTCATCCAGACAAAAACTGATGCTGTGTATACCACAAAGGAGCTCCAAACTCTGAAATAATATGTCCCACTTACTCTTACTGTCTTTTCTCTTCATTCAGTGATGAATGAATACATTCAGTCAAATCGGTAGTCTCTATGTGTAACTCTGAGCTGTTTTCTATTACTTTTTGTTTGTGGTTATCTGTGTGTGTATGTCTGGGGTGTATTCCACAGCCTCTTATCTGTAAGCAGGCTTGACTATGACTCTGTGGACACTGAGGGATGGAGATCCTCCACTCCCCATTCCTTTACATCCTCTCTCTATCTCTTTCTTTCTACCATGTCTCTCTGTCTTGTCTTTGAACCGCTCCCAGTGACTGTGAACCTGAGACAGCCCCTCTGCTGGCACAGATGGGAAGTCAATAGAAGCAAGTGACCTATATTACGGCTGGTCTACTAACTCCCAGTGTGTCTCAAGTGAGAGCGGAATATTAAGGATTGCATGTGTGCTGTTCCAGTGTATTTGTGTGTTTGCGTGTGTGTGTTTTTTAAGGGGGGTGTGCTGTGGAGACCAGGAGAAGGTTAATTACCTCCTCGTCCTTCGCTGTCGGCTGGCTTCACCTGGATGGGCCGGTTCATCTGGAGAGAGAGAGAGAGAGAGAAAGGAATAGAGAGAAAGAAGAGAAGGGAAATCCCAGGTTAGCATGCAGCTAGAGCAGGTAGTGCTACAATATATGGAGTGGGAAGAGAACAAGTGAAATGTGGCAGTGTTCCTGGCGTTAATATCCTGAGTTTGTCCTGCTCTGTGAGCTAAACACAAAAATCAAACAGTGACGATGCCGTAAAAGAGATAAATCTGTGCAGTGCTCCATGCCAGCGTGTTTAATTAATCCAGGGCACTGCCTCCAGAGATGCCTGAATTCCCCTCACAGTTCAGCAGAATTAGCAGTTTTCAATGACGGAGCCACACTGGGTGTCAGATGGCACTTGGAGATTAATGCCATTACATCAGCCACTCCCAGCCCCACAGGGAGAGGTCCTTTCTGGCTGGCCCTTGCTCTTCCTGTCCCCTCCTGGCTCCAGACTCCCAGTCACCAGCTATATCCTGCTCATCCCTGACCCTCAGCAATCCCTCTTTCGCTGCCTCCATCCGTTCCACCTCTCTCGCTTCTCTACCCAGAAGCCCTTTTGCAACTCACGGCCAATATGCCACTGGTATGGTCAGCCAACCCCACCCTGCCCCAGCCTCCTCATCCCGGAGGCTATTGAGAGCCACCGAACAGCGTAGCTGTGAAACAGCTTGTGAAAGGTTAACAGTAGGGAATCGATAAACAGCCTTTGAAGATCCATTTCATAGTGAGGTGAAAGCAAAACGTCGCCAAGCTAACATAAAAAAAAAAAAAAAAAACCTTTTAAAAACTGCCTGCCGTGAATAAAAACTCCCCTGGTTCTTTTTGCTCCCCTGTCTATGGTTTTGTTTTTTTCTCACTCCCTGGAGTTTGAATATGAAAACACAAAATCACTCGATCTTGTGCCTTCTCTGAAGCAGGAATAATATTCCCTCTTTCCTCTGTGAAAGGGTGGGTGTTAAGAGCCACCCTTGAAGACCCTTGCTTATTGAAGCTACCCACACATGTCATATTTGGCATTGTGTTTTATTTTGGCATTGTGTTTTTCTGGCTTCAGTCAGCGGTGGGCCTACCGTTCTAACTAGGCCATGCGAACAACATGTGAATACCAGTGAATGGCACAAGGTACTGCCCACTCAGATCAGTCAGCTAGGGCAAAACAGTGGGTGTTGGGCCCTCAGGCAATGCAGCACTTGACAGCAGTTGACATGAGCCCAGACCATGGCCAAATATAGACCTAAGACTGGTGGACATGTATAGACAAGTGTATACATGGTGACACCCTGGGGACGTAATGTACTCACCTAGCAATATGCTGTGACACTGGAATAAAGCTTAGAGGGATGACGGACACTTCACAAAGACAAGCACATGAAGCTGTATGCACACTCACAGATATAGATACAGGAGCTATCACACCCGTACAAATGCACCTGCACACAGATGCTAATATATCGCCACACAATTTTTAAATCTTTTTATGTAAAAACTAAAGACAAAGAGCTAAATATAAATCATACATTGTGTTTCTTGTTAGGCAAACAACATTGATATAGTCTTTCCAGACAATAAGCTAAAGAATTAAGTTGTCTCCAAACAGAACTATTTTGTTCACAGATATTCTCCTATATTGTAATTTCAATGCATATACTGAAATACAAAGGTCATACTGTATACTCCATTTCTGCAGCAGTCAGTCTCTGATGAGTTGAAGCATCACTGAGCTAGAGAATGACCTGTTGACTCACTGTTCTTCACTAAAAAATACATCCAACAGCATGTTTCTACAAGATTACTAGATCACATTTGAAACAAAAGCAGAGGTGACTTGTACTTCTTTGAAAAAAAATGAAGATAAAAGATAAAGAGAAAGTCACTAGTATTCTGATGGGGATTCATGAGGGGTTGGTATTCCAGATGTTTCCTCTACAGCTATTACTCTGTCAGAAGTTGGCTCACTGGGGCCCTGGGAGGATGGAGGATTGTTTTTTGTTTGTAGTGTGGGTCAAGAGCTGAAAGAGACTCTTATCATTATTATAACAATCCTTGTATGGTCTTAAACAGGCAGACAAGAACAGTTTCTTTTCTGCTGTTTTTGGCTGGATAACAGCCATCAATATTGCACTGAGTATGTTTACATGTGAGTCTTAGGTAAAGTACAGGTGGTGTGCAGCATTGATGTATCGGAGTGCGCAGTGGAGAGAATTTAGGTCAGTTGGAGCATTGTAAGCAGTAAGTGAAGGTGTGTTTTGTGTACATATTGTAAGTGTGTATGAGAGTGTGTCTTGACGACAGCTAAGGTTGGGGGCAGAATTTGTCTCACATAAGAGGTTTAGGGTAGCCTGAAGTCCCCAGATCCCTGCCCAGTGATCAGTCAGCTTCCAGGTCTTAAACGGCAACGATTGGTCAGGAGGCTTCATTAGTAGCCCCTGAGCCACTGCAGCAACAAGAGTCATTAGACAACCCAAAAGTACACTTGGGGTTGCTAGGCAACCGAGTGGAGGTGGCCGGCAGGGAGGCAAGGCAAGCTGGCCGTTGGTCTGCAGGCTGTTAGCCAACCAATTGGCACTCCTTTCTTTCTTCTTTTTTTCTTTACTTGGTCCAAGGAGGTCAAAGTAAGAGGGGAGGAAAAAAAGATTTCTCAACTCCCACCTTCCAGCATGTCCCACTTTCATGTCCCTTTTCAGTGACTGTGACAATGAGTTTTCAGAGCGAGTCTGCTGCAACTTCTGCTCCAGCTTCCTGCCAAATTATGAAGTTCATCTTGATGCCAAACTATGGAGCTGTGAGTAGCTGCACATGCATATGGCAGTAGTTGTCTACTTTTCTGAGCCACTTTATAGTGTCCTCTACATAAATTTTCTCGTGCAAACAGGGCATGTTTCTAGCACACAAGCTTACTCCACAGAAATCTTTAAGTTCACTTTACTTTTATCCTCTCTCTCTCTCTCCCTCTCCCTCTCTCTCTCTCTCTCTCTCTCTCTCTCTCTCTCTTTCTCACACACACTGTTATACACACACACATACACACAAGGCACAAAAAGTCTTGGGGCTCAGTAACAGCAGGTGGCTTAGGTGACATTTTAATCCCTTATTACTGAGTGCAGGATTAGCCAACAGATCAAGGCAGAGTTAATTATATGAATTCATCAGAGGCTGGGCGAAGAGGCAGCCTGCTTTCCCCTTGGGCCAGGACCCACCCCCACCCCACCACCCACCCTTTGCGCACACACATACACACACTGAAGAAGAGGACAAGTGACATTCTGTCTGTCTGAGAAGCTAGCTAGTTCGTATTAGCATTGCAGCAGCAGAAAGCTAAGATAACACATACAGTGGAGCCTCCAGAGATGCTGTAAGACAAATGACATCTACCACCTTCCCGTTGGGCCTTGCAAAATGAACTGCATAGACATTGGAGAGGAAGACTACAGACTTTTTCATCCAACAGACGTGTAGCTGCCGAGGCTGAAAGGAGTTCAACAGCCCCCCGTCTTCCTTTATCTTTGTCTCTCTCTGCCCCTTTGGCCTCCAAAACCAATATGCTTCCCACCACAGCCCCTTAATGGGTTGATCAATGCTGACAAATAGGCAGCTCATGCTGTCTTGCCTGGGAACTCACAGCTCGGTGCCTGTGTGCTGCTGCACTTGGAGAGGCCATCTCTCTTTCTCCTCGTCTCTCCCTTTTTCTGTCTTTCTCTTTCTTTCACTTGCTTTTTTTCTCCTCTCCATATTTCCCCCCTCCTTCATGCTCTATTTCCTTCATGTCTATACATTCATTTTTTTCATTTTCTCTTTTTCTTCTTTATCTCCAGGGGCAAATCTATATTTTTCATTCTGTTATGATGAATAAAAGTCAGCTGAAGTAGCGGAGGGGTGGAAACCCAACAGTGTGGAAGAGAGCAACTTGCTTACATTTTCCAGTAAAAGACTGTGTAAGTTTCAGAGTGTATGCCTGTGTGTGTGTGTGGATGTGGATGTGTGTGTGTGTGTGTGTGTACAGTATGTGTTTGTGTGTGCATGCATTTGAGTCCATCTGTCTTTGGCTAGTGTGTCTGATTGATAACAGTGCAGTGGAGAGGAAGAGCGACAAGGACAGCACTGGCCTTTGACCGTGCTTTGTGAATACCACTGCTCACAAAGCAAGCAAGGAGAAATGCTATCTACCAGACACAATTCAATTCAAGTGTCCTTATTGCATACAGTACAAGCAAGCATATTAATACAAACTATACAATCATAATAAACATAAATAAACAAAATAAACAATAACAATTAAAAAAAGCATGGAGAACAAGATGAGCCTTGGAAGGTAAGTAAGAGTAACATGAGATAAATACAACAAATTAATTATTAATTGATAAATATTAATTATTAGCCATGTGGAAAAGGGGTCTCAGAGCTGTGGAGCTCATGGCAGTCTGTTACATATCTTGCCACCAGTCTACAGCAGTCCTAGTTCTCTCCCAATAGGACTGGAAGTCTCTCCGAGTCGATAGAGGAGTTCTGGGAATATTTTTATTATTTTTGCAAAATATTGGTCTCTATGACTTTGATATTGGTTACAGTGAGTAAGGAAGTGCAACTCAGTCTCTACTGTTCCCTGCTTACAGTAAGAACACAACCTCTCCTCTCTGGGCTGCCAGGTCTGTCTGTATAGGCCTACTTCCACTGCCAGGTTGTGCTCACTCAGTCTGTACTTAGTGTTTTGTATCAGACACTGTGGTCAAGTAGGTTGCCACAGTGTAGTCTGTTTGAGGCTACGTATCGTTTCCATTTTGTTCTGGGATTTAGTTTGTTCTGTCCAGTAATCTCTGCATTTTTCTTTTTCTTTCATCATAATTTGGTTTGGTTTAATTTTCTGAGTGCATGAGTCCTGATGCTGCAGTGGTTGTGGTGTAAAGACCTTGAGTGGTTGACGGTTCGGCCAGCCTCAGGACAAGTAGACAGGGGGGCAGCATAGGGCTTTGTAGGAAAAGGAGAGTGGGTCACTTGTTTTAATATGATTCCAGAAATTTTGGACTCGTTTTTGAAAAACTAAATGCAGAAATACTCTTCCTCTACTGTTGAGCCCCTTTAACTTAGGCAGCTTCCTTGCTTTACAGATATCTAGCAAGAAGATTAACTTTGTAGTGATCCAAAGATGAAATGGACAGAATAAATTACACTTGTGAGAAAGTCCTGATCTGCAAATTGAAATGCACTCAGTTTTTCTAACTCCATGTTCATTATTACCTTCTATTTAATCTACTAAACACGTCTGGAACAGCATGCATGTATTACTGCAACTAACCATCACACTATAGGATTAGTAAGTACTTCAGATTTTTTGGGACATGCTATTCTGCCATGATTCTTTAACATATATGCTGTAGCCATTGGCGCTCTACAAAGAACTACCTGCTGGAGACGCAGATAATTCGGAAGTCTTCTCAGTAAATTTTTTTGTAAAGTGAGCACTGGGCTAACACACAAAACATCCTTCAAGTGCTGCTGATGCAATAAATGTCAAGTCACTCAGAAAAAGACTGAGCTAAATGCAATATAAAGGAATGAAATATATTTCCAAAGGATGGTTTAACACGGTTGTAATAAAAATGAGTTTTGCCATGTTGGGCCCTATTTTAACTGCGCATTTACAACAATCACTGCTTCATATGTGCATGATGCACAATGAAGGCGTATCTGAGTGCAGCTGCTATTTTTTGTTCTTCACTGAGCATCCACGCTCGCCGTGTTAGGCGAAGTGGGATATTAATGGGAGGGTATGGTGATGAATCATTATCTTCCCAGCCAGTCACATTGCTCATCTCATAACTTTTAAACAGCTCTGCAAATCACAGTGGCACATGACGAATATGCCTCACCAAATGGAGAGAAGAGTCTAGACCAGCTTTTCTAAGTAGAAAAATAGTCTTCCCCAGGAGGTGCAGAGTGGCAAAGACACAGATACACAGTACATTTCCACAAATATGATGCCAAAGGCAGATGATGAGCCTCTATAAGATTAATTTGTGTTAATAGAGATATTGAACGTCTGGTCACTAATTTCTTTAATCTGTAATAAAGTGTGGTTTCATTGTGAAAGGGACACTGATCCCTTTTATAACAATTAAGTTACATTTCCAAACAAATATGCAGTTTTAACTGTTCTGAAAATTAGTCCAAAAGTAAAAATTTAAACTTAGGCATTTAATAAAGTTAGACTGATTTAGGTGCATCTACAGGCAACAACAAAACCATTACTGCCAAAACTGTGATTGAGCATTACTCTGTTTGAGCCCTGCATAAACTGACTATTTGTAATATCATCCAGTTTACGTCACTTTCCCTAGAGAATTGTGTAAGTGGTTTTTTTTATTTTGTTTTTTTAACAAATAACAAAATTTAAATAAAACTATTTCACCCCTGATTCTGCTTTACTACATCATTTTGTTCATATCAACTGTAACTCTGTTGCAATTTGGAATTAATAAAAGTTGAAATCATAGCTGCTTTTGCACAACCAGCTCTCACCCCATTGTAACCCTGTGATTTAAAAGAGAAGAAGAGAAGTCATGGAAATCTGGCCATAAGGGATTTCTGGAATGAGAACTGTGAACTTTTAACAGCTGTCAGATTTTTCATAAAACTAAACAAACTGAGCACATTTATCCAAAAGCTATGATGTAGAATTCACAGTGAAATGTTACAGACAACTGGGAAAGAAATACTGATGTAGACCATCTTCACTGTGAAATGTTACAAATACCCCAAAAACACTATTATTTTCTCTTTGTTGTTTTTTTAATCTCAGTTTGTTTCATTTTATCTCACATATCAGATACAGTTAGTTCTCAAGTCACCAGGTACCGTTCTCTCGATAAGCCATCCATTGTTTGATGTCTCTCATTATCATTCAGCAGTTTAGCTGTCAGTGAATTCATTGGAGCTGTTGATGCCATTTATAGCCTTTTAAGCCTAATTAAAGATGTTTAATGCAGACTGGCTTTTCTTAAAGAGCCAACAAACCAAGGAAATATATACAGACACTAAGACCCATTGTGAAGCCACTGTAACTGCCCTGATCTGTCATTATTATCAGTGTCTGGTTTGTGGAATTAAGGGTATTCTGCCGTTTCATTGAAGTAAGCTGACATTTTTTACAATTAATTTGAAGAGTTATAGTAAGCTTGTAATTGGCTTTACTGTGTTTTTGTTTATTTGTTTGCTTGTTTTTGATATTTCATTTTTTTAAAAACCATCTCCAACCCGTATGGTACCAAAAAAAAGGAAACTAGTAAATGAAAACAACAAACAAAATTCCTTGATAGAATGACACTTGTCCAAATTGAGTTCATACAGTACATTCAGGTAATGCTTTCTTTTTTTTCCCCCACCTTGAATAAAAAGTACACTGCATTTTGAAATACAATTATCTCACTGTAGACCTATCTCACTGGCAAGTGAGCTCCCAGATCTTGTACAGCCTGTACTGTACCAGCCCAAATTACTGCCTCCATCACTCATCACTCACATGTCAGGACATCCTGCCCCTCATTTCTGTGTGGAAGAGAAACAGGGCCAGCACAGCGGGAATGAGTCTCTCTCTCAAATTGGTGTGCGAGTTCACAGCGGCGCTCCCTGTGAGGCCAGCAAGTCAGGAGAGGTTGGGCCTGCGGTGTGTGTTGGATGAGATGGGTTAGAACTGGAGTGATCACACACTCCCTGTCTCCCTCAAAAACACATGAAGGAGGGCTGTGTCTGCCTCACTATGAAGAAGAGGGAGAAGGGGCGCTGACAGCTCAGCAGAGGGTGGCTGGCGGTGAAAATGCGGCCTATTTTTAGCTCCGAGCCCAAGCTCCTATTTAAAGATGAGGTACTGGGGGTCGGTTTGGCAAGGGGAGGGGGCAGCAACAGCAAAAAAAAAAAAGGTGTTCCTATTCAGCTAACACACTATTCCCTGGTGTGATGCTGCAGCGTCATAGGGGAGCATCTCTGTGTTTGTGTTTTGTCTCTGTAATCTCTGTCCCGTTCTCCATAATTACCTGGCAATTGATTCCTCTCCGGAGCAGGGTTTTGACTTTTAATTTATCTCTATGAATCCGGTATTGGCTCCTTAGTCCTCTGAGAGGTCTAGCTGAACATCTGAACCAATCTATACCGCCCCGCCTTGCTTGGCCCGGTCCAACCCAATCTACTTTAGGGGACTGTAGCCCAGCCTGCATTCATAATACTCTGATTCTCCCTTTCTACTTTTAATTTTTACTCCACCGGTGCCCAGCAGGCCTCATCTAGAGGTGGGACAGAGGCAGACAGAGACAGAAAGTGGATGAGAAATCGAGCCATCATGTTATCCTCTGCTCCATAAAGCCTCTGTTCTTCCTCTGACTGTAGATGGATTGCTGTGTAGATCACCGCAACCAATGGCCAGCGCACTATATTACATTTATTGCCCCCTTTTTTTCCTCCCTATCTCCCTCCCTCGTCTTCCCATGAATATGGGGGGGATGGAAAGAAGGACAGGGGTAGTCAGGGTAGAGGTGCATCAGGGGGAAGGGGGGGGGATGACGATTCGACACAGTGAGACAAGACTAACAAATTAGTCAAAGTGACAGGGAGTTTTATGAGGTCTGCTCTTGTGAGGCGACTGCTGCTCTCTCCTCTCTCTCTCCCTGTCTCTCTCTCACTCGTTCTCTGGGCTGCAGGGACACCTCAGCGGGGCCGCGTGTGTGTGTGTGTGTGGTACGTATTTGTGCGTAGGAAAAGGAGAAGAGCAGTGAAGGAAGTGTAGGAGAAAGGAGCAGTGAGAAGGTGTGAGGCAGGTGGAGGGGTAGATAAGGAAAGGAAGGAGAAATAATGAATACAAGAAGCTCAAGGATTAGGAAACAAGAAGGCAGAAGTTCAGCTTTGCAGTAGGTTCTGCTTGCCATGATGTAACAGCCACATTTATGCATAGGGTTGTGTTCTGTCTTAATATATTGAAGTGGGATGAGAAGTAAATTAGTTGTTCTAAATGGTAAGTACTTAACTTGGACCACTGTGAAGTAATATTTAAAATTACATGCACATAAACTGTTTAATCTATAGAGAGATTCTGTGCAGCCTCTAGTGCTCAGGGAAAATATGAGATCTGTGCAAAAACAAAACAATCCAAGTTGATAATAGTGTACACACAGTGCTGCCAATGCAAACATTCAAAACACAGGAGGTTATATGCACAGACGCAAGCCCTGCACACAAACAAAAAGCCGAAGCAACAATAACCTGGTACCTCCCCAGGAGCATCTATCACTCTGCAAGGCCACAGTACAAATGTTTTTGAGCTGGGCCGGGAAAACAGCTAAAGTGGCTCACAGTATAAAGAGGAGTGGGAGAATAATAATAAGTGGAAGGTAATGACACACCATGCATCTGTCAGATTTATGAGTGTATATCCTGCTCTGCTCCTCTCATATACCTGGCGGCTGGGTCTGTGCTCCAGCCCGTGCACACCACAATGCTGATGAGAGGAGTCAGCGGTGAGCAATCACAGAGCACAGAGCGAAGGGGGGAATGGAGCTGGACTCACTCTGCTACGGGCAATGACAACATCCAACAATCGAGCACTAAAGGCCCAGAGCACACACACTAACGCACACATCGAAATGGCCTGCACAAAATCAGAGGGAGGCCAACTGGCAGCCAGTGGTGTGTCTTCAACTATACAGAAATATACTCACAGACTCGTCATAGTGATGTAAAGTAGTATCTGATATATTAGACAAATTATGCACCCAAAAACGAATGGCTGATGGTAATGACAGCAGGATCACACACACACAGTTTTAGAATCATATGATGGTGCATACATTCAATCAATATAAAAATAACTAAGCACATTTACTCAGTACTGTACTTAAGTACAATTTTGAGGTATTTTAACTTTACTTGAGTATTTCCATTTTATGTTACTTTATACTTCCACTCCACTACATTCCAGAGGGAAATATTGTACTTTCTATTCCATTACATTTGACAGATTTAGTTACTTTTAAGATGAAAATTTGACACAGTGGATAATATAACAAGCTTTTAAAATACAACACATTGTTAAAGAGGAAACCAGTGGTTTCTAACCTTTTTGGCTTTTGACATCTTACAAATTTGTGTATCAGAACTTTTTTTTTCTTCTTTCCTCTTCCATTAATCATCTCACAACCCCTCAGATTTATCTGCTGACCCTTTGGAGTAGCCTGACCCCTAGGTTGGGAACCACTGAACTAAACAAGGTAACTGTATATAAAGTAGTTCAAACTAGCTCCACTTCCAGCAGCTACAACAGTAACATGCTGCTACACACTGATGCTTCAGTAATAATAATCTAATGATGTCATATATAATAATATATCAGTCAGAGGGACGAAATGATGAATACTTTTACTTTAATACTTGAAGTACATTTTGCTGTTAATACTTATGTTCTTTTACTTAAATAGCATGTTTCATGCAGGACCTTTACTTGTAATGAGTATTTTTACATTGCTGTATTGGTACTTTTACTTAAGTAAAGGATCTGAATACTTCTTCCTGCACTGGCGAGTTCAATAGACAACCTGTACCTCTCATCACCTCTGTGAGATCTGAATAAAATTCCCAGTAACATCAAAGCAAGAACTGACTTATAGCAAATGCACAAGCTCGAGACATGCATCAGACACACAATTTTTCATGTGTTTACCTGAGAGAGGATGTCACTACATAGACAGCTCTCTTCTGTGCAGCAAGTGCATTTGCAAATTGCGTTGAGATAGCCAGAACGGGGTGGTATTCCAAGTAAAGCAAGATAACAGGTACCATAATTAAACGTTATTAATATTTTAAAAATTCCATCATCGACCCTAACACCTGAAAAATATGCACATACTTTTGTTCAAGACCTTATTTAACTTGTGTGTGAAAATAGTCAGTTTTTTTCTTTTGGTGAATGTCAGTGGTAACGGTGTGATACATTGAGCCTAACAATAAAATATGTATCTATTGTTCTCTATTTTATTAAGGCATTTGTCTTCTCTTGTTTTTGTTGGAAAATGAACAGATAAGTTTTCAAAGATAATAGAGTTTTGTTTTCTTGGGTTGTGTTTACAGTGAGATAAAATATGAACGCACTATTTTTTTTCTCTTTGCAGTTAAAATGCAAACCAAAAAAAACTATCAAAGAATGTACTGTGTGTAGCAACATCCTCTAACATGTTAAAATATTAACATTTTTAGCATTCAGGTATTGATTCTATGAGGTTTAAGATTACTCTCACATAGGCTGTTGATATAATGAGCTACAGTACATACACAACATTACAATACACACAAAGGCACAACAGATTCATAAAGCTGCCCAAATACTCACTCACAGGCTGCTGATAGTAATGGAAGGCAAGAACATGAAGATGCTCATCAAACAGACACTATCATAGTTAAACGGCCTCATAAATACACACAGCAGAACAAACACAGAAATAAAATAAAGATAATAGTAATGGAACAGAAGATGTATTGTTGTATTGAACAGTAGAGGACTGTTATTACACACAAAAATGCAGACGTGGATATCCAAGCACACAAAGACATGCACATTAATGCACACTTGGGAACAAATGCATACATTCTTGCACATACACACACACACACACATATATGCCGGCAGACTCTTGCAGAGATGCCTTTAGACACATACCAGCACACACACACACACAAGCATACAGCCTTGCAAGTGTGTTTCAAGACGCCGTTAGCACAGAAGGCTGTTTGTGAAAATGATCACATCAATCGAAGTGATAGATAAAAGACTGGGAGCAATTGATAAAGTGCCACAAGTATTTGGAAGATGAATGGCTGAATTTGCTTTTGAAATTGGACTGGATCTCAGTGCAATGGAACAGAACTCATCATCATCAATGAGCCTGCCGTTAGATTGCTTTCTGTCACAACCCAATATCAGCCCGGACAATTGGATCCATCTGCCAAATGGGATCAAATAGACCTACTCACACAACATCAGAGGTGATGTATAGTGACCGTGTGTAGAACATATTACATTGCAAATGCACAATACATCATTGTGTACGCTGTTGTGTGTGTTTGGGCGTAATGTTTGACACCACGGTGTATGAGTATGCTCAATAGAAATTATTTGAGATACATTAAGGGAACACGAGTAGGACATGGAGGGAAATGACAGCACTAGCAATGCAAGGAGGGAAAAAAAACAATGCTTAAATGCCACAAATGAACCCATCAATTCATATAATGTGTGTGAGATGATTGTAAAGACAAGGTATAGCGTGAATAGCTTGATAGATGTGCAGTTTAAGGTGGGCTTTAACAGTATCATCTCCTCACATCTTCCAACAACAACACCCTGGTTCCAGGATATTTTTCTTTTATTATTATTATTTAAAAGAATATTTGCAAAGTTGCAACTCATAAAACTTGCACTATCGTATCACATAATTTATTTAAGCCTATAAATCCTTTGGCTTTTGCAGTTATACGCCTCATAATGATGCATTGGTTAACACGGCCTGAATATTTGAGCCACATAAAAATGGTAATAGATTAAACCAGGGGAGTGTGTAGAGCTGCAGTGTGTCTGTGTGAGTGTGTGTGTGAGTGTGTGTGTGACTGTGTGCGTGTGTGTGAGCTTAGCTATCAGTAAAGTATTACTGCAGCTTACATAGGCCTTAGCATACAGAAGGGAGCATCAGCATACACTGCATCTTCCCCGCATACACATGCACAAAGCAACAGAAGAGGGACAAACGCAGCAGGGGGTTGGAGCGAAACACACTAAGTAATGTATTGTGCTGGGAGGGAGGTGACAGGGGTCTGACGATACAGAGGAAGCGTGTAAATGGGCCGCTATTAAGGGAGAGGAAGGCAGAATGATTGTTTATGGCCACAGATTTGCCCAGAGAAAACATCTTTTGCACCTAAAATTATTTACCTTTCCTGTCATCAGTGTCTGGAGTATCTAAGGCATCCACTATATCTAATTCACATGCACTATAAATCACACACACATCTGCTTCAACCTGTAAATCTGTCGGTGAGGATGACACTGTAGTTTTATCTTTATATGCTGTGTTTTTTCAAAATGTTTGTTATTTGCTGTGGCAGACTTCGCTAGTGATCTTTATTCATATACTGCATGTGTTTCTGCTCCATAATTACATAATTACAAAGAAAGACTATTCTACTCTGTATTGTATTTTGTTCTGTTGTGTTCTTGTCTGGTTTGGGGTAACTCAGGTAAAGGCTGACTATCTCTTGTCTAAAGCAGTGACAGGCAAAACTTAACTGAAATATAATTATTAAACTTTTCCAAACACAGATACACACACAAACAGGCACGTACACTGTATCTTTTCCTACCCACATTTGCAATAAAACAAGACTTTTTTTCAGTTTGTCTGTTAGTGAGTATGTGTACATTGTTTCCTGATATACCCTTCACCATCACATCCTGTCTTTTTTTTTTAGCTCCCATAGTCTCTGTCAACCTCAAGTGCACAAAAATGTTCCTACACACAGACATGTATTCATGCATGCGTGCACGCACTTGCCGCCCCACACACATACACACATTGTTCCTGTGCGGTCAGTGTCTGGGGAAGCTCTGCAGGGACCTGTGCTGTCAGAGAGCAGACCACAGAGTGTCCCTGGTCCCTGCTCCACCTGTTGTGACAGCTAATTAGGCCTGGCCACAAAGGCTGGCCTGTCTGGGTGCTGGAGTGGGTGTCATGGCATGGCATGGCAGGGCATGGCATGAGATGGCATTGGGGATAGTGTGGCCAGCTGATAAGGTGCCCTGCCATGTTGTCCGGGGACACACTTAACCCGGGAACACCCACCACCACAGCGGTGTGTTCTTGTCTTCGTTAGGCTCCCCTTCAGTCATTAATTACGCTCACGCACTTCTATTAGTCCTCCATTTAGGCTAATCAACAAGCAGGGCCCTCCGCTGACATCATTAGCTCTCATAACAAGCAGCGGCATTTGGGGAGGGGTCCTTCAGAGCCGTTTGTGAACATTAACCCTTCCTCGGCAGTAATGAGCCATTGTTATCTTGTGGTGCACCTCAGGGCCTTTTGTCCTGCTCCCGTTGTCCAACACCCCCCAGCCTGTTCTTCTTGCACCGCAGTCATCAGAAGACAGCAACAGCTAGCACCAAAGCTGTGGTTGCTCCAGGCAGACAAGGAAGCTTAAATAGCATGGCAGGAAGTTAACACTGCGAGGGGGGCAATGTATTTTTGGGAGGGTTGGGGATCAAAGGCGCTGAGGAAATGGGATGAGACAGGGCAGCCTAAGCCCTTTGGGTGTGTGTGTTTCTTTGAGTGTGTGTGACTCGTATTAGATATGAGGAAGGGAAGGAAACACAATTGGAGATGGTGACAGGGAGCTCAGCCGTTTGCCTGGACCAGCAGGGAGCATGGGAAGGGAGAGCGGCCCCCCGAGCGACTGCACAACCTCCTGGGGTTTGAGCTGCTGTTTGGACGTTAAATTAAAAACACAAACACCCACACACACGCACATGCACACACATGCACACATAAATACACAGACTGAGCTAAAATATGCCAGTTGTCCTCATGGAATAAACACGCCTAACTTAAAAGTGTAAGTTATCACTTTTTGATAGTCACACTCACACCCACACGTGCATGCACATCCAAACACACACACCTAGTCCTAACTTTCATGCCCCTGCACACAGTTCCACTTACATATTTCATAAATGTAAGGCTTGTGTTAAGAAGCAGGAGTCACACATGCTTCATCACAGCTGTGTAGGAGGCTACTGTTAACTCTCCATGTTGTGCCACCTATCACATAGATTGACCCCTGAACACACATCTAACTCATGTTCTCTAACATGTGTATGCGTTTTCGTGTGTAATTCATACCACCTCCCACACAGACGCATGTGTTTACCATCATATGACTTCTGCTTCCTACTGTAAGAGTCACATGAGTGCATTTGTTTGTCTGTGTGGACACTTACTGTCGATGTGTTCATGACTCTTGATTTTTTTGATGCTGAACTGTCCATATGATAGGCAGCACAAATTCACTTCCATACACACATATACACACACCAAACACACATAAACTCTACCTTGTTCGCTGTAACTTGCTTGTAAGTCCCAGACACACTGCTGTTCTGTGTAGTGATTTTTGCATATAAAAGTTGCTGTAGACATCAATTTCAAGAAAATCTGCTATAAATTTCCATCACACACATTCAAAACCACAGACAGCTGTATCAAGATATTTCCATATAAACCATATAAAAAATAAACCACCAGCCAGGCAGTACCAGCTCAAGACACTAATGCACATGCATTATGGGCACGGAAGCAAGACAAGCTTTTTCGGTGTACTGCATGTGCTGGCTGAGCAGCCTTCATTGGAATGAATGGGGCACCATGTTTGAATACCTCATCCATTGTTTAATACATCCATGGTAACTAATCACCTGTGGAGTATAGCTGGGAGCAAAGAACTTAGCAATCGTAGCCAGCTTTACGGACCAAAGAACACCCTCAATAATTTACCAGATGAGAATCGTGGACCGTGCTGAAAATAAGCAGAATGGGCGGGAAAAGTACAACAAAGTCAGAGAAACCTTCATTAGGCTCATGTGCGCAGCTTCAAGTTGACTCCGAAGGCACAATCCTAGCCAATTACTGCATTCCAAAACTTGTGCTCAGGGCAATGGGTAGCCCTCTCTGTTCTTTACTTATTAATCCCTGCCAGGCCTGCTGCATGGTGTCCTGATTGACTGTTCATAGTGAAAAATTCATGTCATCTCATTCTCTTCCCCTGTCTCGCTCACCTTCCTTGTAACCATTGCTGACCAGTAACTGAATTTTCCTGTCTTCTAAGCAGTAATTTAGAGGGATATGCATGCACTGCTGCTCTCTGTGGTCTTTTGAGGCTGAACTGTGTGAAACAAGGCTTTAAAGTTGTCACTGAATAATGTAGCCGTGTTAGTGAATGCTGTGTGACCCATAAGCTGGGGTGCGACTTTGAAGAGCAAGACATTTTAAAGACAGCTAATGGTAAAAGCAGAACTTTTCCTCCAGAAGATTATCGGAGTAAACACACAAACTGCAAAGCAATTTTCAGGAAAAGAAACTGTAGTGCGCTGTGCACATTACCGAAGTATGTTAGCTTACCTATGTTTGTTTGTTTGTATTTTGAATCATTTGTTGGCTCATTTTGCTCATTTGCAAACGCACAACAAACAAGCATATGCACACATTCAGTCATGCATGCACACATGTAATTTGTGTCAAGAGAGGTTTGGTATGAAAAGGGTTAACACACTATTTTCTAGCTCTTATCGGTGCTTGAAAAAGGATAAGGAGAGGAAAAGTGAACGATAGAGGGAGGGGGGAGCGAGAAAATGCCATTTGGGGGGAGAGCCAAGTGGGTCTGCTAAACGAGTGGATTCTTATGCAAATACATGCTAATTTATGCGCACAAGGCAGTGGCAGCGCCGGAGGCTGCTTTGATTGGCAGTTGCAGGTCTGTGTGTGCTGAGGAGGGACGCTTGGCTCTGGGTGCTTCTGTAAAGTTGGGCATGGCTGCCTCTCCATGTTCTACATGCTCTGGATCCACCGACTGCACACGTCTGTAGCCTAGCCTCTCCACCGGACTAGTCCCAGCAACCAGCAGGGCTCCTATCCAAAA
The DNA here is from genome assembly GCF_963924715.1 of Thunnus thynnus. Lineage (NCBI taxonomy): Eukaryota > Metazoa > Chordata > Actinopteri > Scombriformes > Scombridae > Thunnus > Thunnus thynnus. Next base: position 28,815,640 of record NC_089517.1, on the reverse strand, counting down.
AACTCTCCACACACCAAGAGCTCAGCTCAGCCAGCTCCAATTCCTCCATGGCTGGAAGCAGCCAGGGCATCATTATAAAATCAATGCCCCAGCTTCATCTTGCCTGGCTGTGTGTGTGTGTGAGCAGGAGGGGCAGCGTTCTGGGCTTGTTTGTGTTGATTCTAGGGGGTGTTTCTGAGTGGCAGAACAGCAGAAGCGCCGATGCAATGCTCTCCACGCTCACTAATGGGCTGACAGAGAGGCTCTAGGTCAGGGCCTCCCATTACTTCAGGAGGGAAACTGGCTAAATGAATAGGAACCTGCACCTAGCTACCACCCAGAGGAAATGTAAATGCCATTTGTTTCTGTGGCAAGGTGTTGTCATGCAGAGCAGTGGTACATCTTGATAATGTAAACATAAATTCCTGAATACGGTGATGCCAGAGTAATTGGGTAGCTGCTATTTATCATTTTTTTGGCAGTTTTTTTTTTTTTTTTGGTGTATTTGCAAGGCAGGAGGAAAAAAAAAACAAATTTAGCCGGGCAAGGATGAAGCCATTACTCTGTCTATTACTCATTCACACAGGCCCCCAGGCCAATAGAAAAACACTTGGAAATCACCAACATAAAATAGAATACGTTCCCTAAAAATATAGTGCATTTTACACTACCTCATAAATATACTCTGTTGTGATGAGGTTTCTTGGAATGAAACAATGGAGGCATTTTTTCCACTATTCCTCCACAATAATATATATGTACGGTAGTACTCATGCATATATGTTACACACATTCTAACGTGCAACCATGCTTGTCCTGCACACATACACACACACCACATGTTTGTGTACCCACATGACCCACAATTCCTGCCTTTCCCCCCCAGCTTTTCACATGTGCCAAAGCAGAATGGGTATATTTAAGGTCTGCAATTATACCCTCTGCAGAGTGTAGGCAGCGAAATTACTCAGTTGGCACCCCCAGCACCCCAATTCCACACTACCCGCGCACCCTATCTCTATGGGAAATAAAGCAAAACCATTTAGACAGATCTGGAACAAACACATCCAAACCTTTTGTTTGTCACACCTGGGGACCACAAATGGATTCTCATCATACAGTAGATTGAAAATGTATGCTTATTTACACCAGTATCCCTCTCTTTCCAAATATTACCACCATTCTGCCAGCCATGAAGTGTATCTGCCCGTGTTGTCCTCACTCAACTAATCTCCCCTCTCCAGCTTCTGATGACACCAGAGACACGATGTGATGTTCCCTCATCACCCGTCAGACGTCGCCCAGCATTGGCTTTTTGAAATAGCACATGCGCCATATGCATAGTTCACCCCCCCCCCCCCCCCCATCACTGTTGAAGCAATGAATAATACATCTTTTATTATATTATTGCAAGAGATTTGTAACACTTGAAACAGAATGCAATATGCAGTTTATCTCCGTGCATGGAGAACACAAGGTGCTTCCGTAGTGTCTGTCTGTGTCACCAGGCAGGAGGGGAAGAAAAGAGGAGAACAGAGGAAACAAGCTCGTGTGACTCCTGACAGTCCATCAGCTTCCCGGGGCAATTATTCTCCTGGCTGAGGGGTTGGATGCTGAAGCTGGTGACAGCCTCCGTGCGTGTCTACACACTTAAACAAAGGATGTGTCATTCCTAACACGTCTATGTGCTTTGTGTTACTTTTCAACGCAGCATATGTTAATAGCATCTCATGTTGGCAGAGCATATGTTGGTATTAATGTCAGTGACCAAAAACCTTGTAAGCTATTATAAAAATACAGCTGCACAGCTATCTTGTCTGTGCTCACACACAACAAAACCTCAGAGTAATATGGCAGTGGCTGCTCTCTCTCTAACTTCATTATATATACGCACGAGATTTAATCATTGAAAAAGTTTATGCTCCATAGTTTTCCAGGCTTTTTGTTCAATTCACTAACCTTACAAGACCTGGAAATTATTACATTCATTTCCCTTATTCTGCGGACCTGTGTAGAAAATCTGGCGTTATTAAAATCCACCCTTAATCATCAAGCGCCTTTGTTTTGCTGTCGTAACCATGGTCCATTTTGAAATTTAATTTCCTGAAGTAGAGGGTCGAGAGCTGATGCCATTTTAAATGGAATAATTGAAGTGTTTTGTTTTGGTTTTTTTTCCCTTGCACGTGTGAGCAGCGGTGTTTGTCATCGGCCTGCCTTGTCCTCTCAGAGATGGAAGGGTGAAAGCACGCTGAAGGCCCGCAGAAAGCCCTCCAGCCTCTATCGTTTAATTTGACGAGGAGGTGTGAGGTGAGCTGGAAGAGGAAATACGTCTCGCTGTTGCTGTATACCACTTGAGAGCTCATTCACTGCCTGGGGCTATTGACCACACCATGTCAGGTTCTATGCTAGAAACGCGTCCCCACACAACACTTAAATTGCATTTGGACCTTGGCTAGGGTGAGCAAATGCCTGGCCAGAAATCAATGGGAGGATACAAGCCTCGGTGGACACAGGAAGGCATTTGCTTTCATTCAGGCTATTGATGAATGCCAGGTACATTTCATCAAACTACTGTAGTTCACTGAGTTTTTGTTGACTGTACACATGCAGAATTTAAGATAGGGGTGTTGCTTGAAAGACTGAGTTAGATACACTGTACTTCAGTGAAAAGTGTTGAGGGGAAAGGTGTTTCTCTACATCTATAGGAGCTGATAAGTCTACTCATATCTTGAGGAAGATGGGTTAAATGTTAAAAAAGAATAAGTAGATGGATAAATAAACATTGTATCCCAGCCTTGCTTCGCTGATCTGTGACTAACTGGATAGCCATTAAGGTTTAAAAATCCCAGAGTGTGAAACAGACTGGAACACATTGAGCTTCGGCTCAGCAGAATAGATTTTCATTTCCTTAATCAACTTCCTTATTCATCCTTTTTTTTTTTCCAAGGAATTAATATAGATCAGTGTTAATGGGAGCCAAATACGTGAGTGGCAGCATGCGGGGAGCAGGCTCAGTGGAGGAGAGCAGGCTTTTCTCCTTCACCAGGAGCAGCATCTGTTGCTCCCCTGCTCCAACGCTATTTACAGATAGCTGCCATTATTTACGCCTGATGAGATTCTATCCAATTTCCCAGTCCACACTGTTCACAGAGACACGGACAACACACGTGCTTAACAAGGAAGTATCACAGCGAGGCTTGTCAGTCGGCACATGCGGTTTCCGATTCAGCGCTGGCTGTAACAAATGTGAAAGCGAGTTGTTGCTATGAAACAAACACAAAAGAATTAATATTTATTCCCATGAAGGCAAATGGCAGTGCGTTTATAGTGAGATAAGTACAAACACACACCTGTGTGTTTTTACACTCACATATTCACATAATTATTAACATGCCATGTGGACTCACAACATATAAGCTAAATAGCCTTCAAAATCTAATATTAACCAATATCAGTTCATAATAATTTAACTATACCAAAAAGATACACCCTGAATATCCATTGCTTAGTCACCATTGGCAGTCAGGGGTGGCCGGCTAGCTGAAGGGCCCCAGTAAAGAGACAATATGTATACTGAGATAAGGATTACACAAAGCTCTTAGGATAAAATTCTCTCTTCACCATGTTACAGCCCCCCTCACAGAGCCACCAGAGCTACATATTATGTATACCTCTGCCTAAATACTGTGCCTAAACCTCAGATGAATCCTTGGAAAGTTTGATGTGCCAGCTCTCAGCTCTAGGCTAGGTGGGCGAGTGTTATTTTTCAAGTGAAATAATGCGCTGTGAATATTCTGCGCAAGTGACTTTTTTGTGGATTTTGGAAATAATATTCTCTCTCTGACTTCAGGGACTTCAGAGAAAGAGGATTTATTTATGTCTGTGAGTGTGTGAGTCTGTGAGTGTGTGTGTGCGTGCGTATGTGTCTATAACGGTGTGCAAAAAGACAGGAACCAAGAGAGAAATGACAAAACACGCTGCTGAGAGAGAGGAAGTGACAACGAAACAAAAGAACAAGAAAAGACCACGACAGAGAGGGAGAAAGTGACAAAGGCGACAGGAATAAAATGAGACGACGGAGGGAAAGAGAAATAAAAAAGAAAACGAGACATGTCGAAAGTAAAATAATAGAGGAAAAGAGGGGAAAAAGGAGTCCTAGTACCAGATAGAGAGAGTGAAACTTTAAGGGGGATTGGCTGTGGCAACAAAACGATCTCTATGATTGCAGTTCTCTTTCCAAATAATATATAGTGTTAGTTTTAGTCTGCTCCAAGCACCAGATGGATGGTTTACCACATAAGGACAATTCAGATGCCAGAAGAAGAAAAAAAGATATTAAATTGTCAACAGTAAAGAAGTAAGTTGACTTTTCAAATGCTCTTAACTGTCAAATGTCAACCCATCAGACTGCACAGAGAGTCAAACAAAACAAATATTTGGCTTTTTTGCATATTGTACCACTTTCATCCATCAGTATCGCCTAAAGCAATGTCAACAAAACCGTCCCTTATGATTACACCTGCCGTGCCCCCACACCTTTTTAGGGTTCTGATGCCGGTATCGTTTCCCTTTTTTCACTAAATCTAGACTTTAGTGTGAGTTACTGAGGAAATTCTTGTCTGAGTCTGTGACTGCCTCTTTCACCAACTAATTGATCCCTCCAAAACTACACACACAAACAGGCCTCAAAAGGGAAAAGCTACATCAACACTTTGACTAAACTGTACCACTCTGTATAGGCAAAAGAAAAGATAGAAGAAGTTGTATGAAGTTGTGGCATATTCTTCCTTTGTTTCACTATGCCTGTCACTTTGTCTGCTGTGCACTTCGCTGCAATAGGAACTAACGGGACAAAACACACACAAACACATACTACACATCCTTCCCCTTTTGCCAGAGGATAACCCTGTGATATTATACCCTTGCAGCGTGCAGCATCTATAAGCTCCTTTTTTGTCTATTGAAGAAAAGCGTTCCACTCTGGTAGATTACGGTCAGGGGCGATTAAGATCTTTGCCTCACTGAAGCAGGGAAAGGGGAAAAAAAGGGACGTGCTCTGTGTAACCTAAAAAAAAAAAAAAAGAAGAAGAAGACAGAGGAGATAAAACAGATGAAATCCTTCCTTCACTCCAGAGCTCCAGGCTGCTCAGTGGGCGTGGTGATCCCAATGCATGAGCAGCATCATTGGCTTCTCTCTCTTTGAATGTCTCTGTCTTTCTGCATGTCTCTTTTTTGTAACTTGCTCCCAACTGAATCTCCTTTTCTCTTTTCTCACCTTACTGATGTTGAAAAAGAAAAGTATCCCTTGTGTGTCTGTCCTTCACTCTGATCGCTCTACAGTCGGCATATTATCAGTGCACAGTGGCATCAAATGTTGCATGTCATGATTTTGGATGCTTGGCTTTTTTTTTTTTTTTTTAGATATAATATGAGCTCAGTCTGCTGTTGCTCTCATTGTAAGTCAGTCTGGGTAAGTGGATCAGCAATATGCCTAACATGTCTATTTGAAAATTCCCTTTCCCTCTCTGGACCACAGATCTGATAAAAAAGACTTGTAACATAAAAAATCCCCACAGTTTAAAGTACAACCAGTGATTTTTCACAGTATAAGTTTCAGACATATTCAACATACATGTACAGTATATCCAAGACGAAGCTGATTTTTATGTTTGTGATGGTTTGCTTACATTTAAATTTTGGATCATAGCTTTACGTTTTCCTCTCATTGCTCAAGGAACAAAAGTCACAGAACACAATTTTGATTATAAAACAGGCTACACCTTAAAAATGTCATAAATACCAATCTAATGCTAAAAATTGGATGAATCTTTGAATATATTTGGATTTTCTATGGGTAGCAGTTAAATGTTCAGAAATTGATGAAGATGCTGGCTGAGGAGAAACAGCTAGTTTTCTAAGTTAAGCTAAACATTAAGATAAAAAATGCAGACATTGCTAATTTCATTGATCCAGAACTGTTCAGACGCCGCCGCAGCCGCAGTGACTACTTAAAGGTATCCGATGACTGAATGTCAATTTATAGTAGTGAGCCTCATCAAGTGATGTAATCAGCTGCTTTGCTGTCACGGCAAATTTCCCGGCAATATCAACAGAGAATGAGTCCTTTAACAACCTTATCATCTCGATGGGGATGCTGAAATTTTCAAATCAAGAGGCAAAGTTGATTTCCATCCGCTCCTAAAAGCCCGTCATCGCTGTTTTGAATTGCAATGATTTCTTCAAGTCCCACGACACTTTTAACTCTGGCATTTCATTTCTAGTTAAGTTGATTCAAATAGTGAAACGTGTCACTCACAAAAACTAACTTTGACCATAAATATAGCTCATCATACAGCATGAGCAACAGAAATGACTGCTTTGGTGTCTTGTTCTGCTTTTGGTGCTCAGTAATTATGGAGGAAAGCAAAACCACTTTTTTCTTTCAAAAAAACATTCTAATTTAAGCCACCTAATGTCATTATGGATATAGAAACTGTGCTCTGTTGACATGTCACTGCATGGTAAGAGTTCATGGGGCAAACTGTAAGTACCAGTGGACTGAATGAAGTTTATAATGGCCAGAGCAGGGTCCATAGTCTTTTTAACTCTCTCTGCTCACTGTTGTAGGAGTGCTGTCTGTTACTATCATCTTGATCCATTCCACGTCCAATCCTTTCTCCGGGAAAAATGAAACAAGCCTCTGGAAAATTATTTCACTACTGTGTGTGTGTCCTTACTGAGGAATATCGATCAAGAGAGTCCTCCTGAAAGCCTTGTTAAACTGGAAGTCATTCTTTCATCTCAGACCTTTCTCAGGCCACCATTTCTGCCTCTACTCTATTTCCGCATGTGACCATCACTTTTTTATTTCTGTGTTCCTACCTCACTAAAAATGTTACTTATGGTTAAGCGTTACGTGGTTGGGGAAGATGTATGACACTTCAGGATGTAACAAAAAAAATCCAGTTAGTTTATACCATCTATCAGCTACTTCCATCCATTGTTTGAAGGGTCTCTTCTACTTAAAAGAAACTAGCTCTCTGGTTATTAAGTAGAAATATCTGATTAATTTTAGGAAAAAGCAGTAGCAGTGCACTAGTACTATTCCTGTCTAGTATCACACCAGGAACATATGTTTAAAAAGTTAAAACCTTCTGAGTCTCCTTTTTCAAAGCCCGTTGCTTCACCACTGGCCTTCACAGAGAGGCAGGGTTCTGGTAGGCATTACATCTTCCAGGCACGTTCTTGAAGAGAGGGAGAGACGGCAAGATAAAAGGTCTTTTTGTGGCTCCCACCCTCTGCTTGCCTCTCGTGCCCACACTGCAAAAAATAATCATATTAACAGTTCAATATATAGCTGGGGTTCAGTGTTTTTTTTCAAAAAAAATCCTTGCTGGTTATTTTGCCATTGAGCAAGATTTAATTGTTTATCAATTTGTTAAATTTTTATTGCAAGTACTTCCAGGGGCTCATATTGTTACATATTGAAATGTTGTAGGATAATGTCAGCTTATTCAGAGAAAATAAGTTGGATTGCATTGGAATAAAGTCAGATCATTTTGCAACAATGGTAGATTTTCTCTTGAATTTTAAGGAAAATAAGATTTTTACAGCAATGGAAGATTAAATGACTTGAATAAAACTGACATTTTCACTGCTTTCTCTGCTCGTCTCCGGTGCCTGCACTCCCTTTGCTCCTCTCTCTCAACCCAAGCAGGGAATCGGCCATATGGCAAAGCATCCCCTTACTCCTGCATGCTCTCCATCCCACCTCCCATTTCCACTCTTCTCCAACAACACACACACACACACACTCACACACGCAGGGAAATAGTAGAGTAAACCACAGGGATGCAACTGGTCCCGGCACAATAGTGCATAGCAGGGTGGGTGACCAGAGCAGATGTCTCTCCCTTTCCCTCAGACTCTCTCTCTCACCCAACCCTCCCCGCGGTGTGTGATGTCAACCCATGCCAGGGCACAAGTAGAAAATGTATTCATACAGAAGTTGTCCGTGGAAATTTAGCGACTCTGCAGTGTCGGCAGGATGGGGTCAGAGTTGGCTGGTAACGAGGAGCGGCAGCACAAGCACAGGGCAGACAATAAATCTTTCCTGTGTGCCAGCAGACCCGTGGACCTACAACTCACTGAATGCTTTGTTTTTTAAATGAGCTGAGTTGACCTTACCGGTGCATTAATGCACATTTCAGATGCAAAGACATTCTCACCCAGCAAAAAAAAAAGAAAGAAAAAAAACACTGCTCCTGGCCATATAAAAGGGAAAACAGATAGAGAGAGAGAGAGAGAGAGGAGGGGTTACTGTTATGACTGTTCACCTTTTTACCCTGGCTGCAGAATTAATTTCAGCATTTGAATGGTAACGCTGATGTTTGGCTGAAAGATACTGCCAGTGCAATGATCCTCAATAAAGAGCTATGAGTGCTTTACATGGAAAGAGACATTTGCCATTTGCAGTGGGAGGCCCATCGGATCACTTGCTGAGGGCTTAGAGAGAAAAAAAAACAAAAAAAAACATGAGGCTTTCATAGAAAGCTGATAGAATAGCCTCAGCACATAAAAGCTCTGTCATACTAGGGCGGGAAAAAAACACTATTCTCTGTACTCAGATTATGGGTTGTTTATGCTCCATTTGGAATTCAAATGGTATTTCACACTGACAAAGAAACAAAGCTGCGGAGATAAAGGCAGCTGGTGTGAGAGTTGTCATAGTGGCAGTGATGTTGCTAATGTCTATTGCAGGTCCAGCCTTCATGGGCAGATGGCTGATGTACAGAAAAGCCAGCATGAGCGCCCAGCACAGCGCCCCCTTCAGGCAAAGTGCTTCAGGAAGGTAGACGCAGACTGGGGAAATGTTGGGCAGGCTGAGCCAAGCTGTCGTTTTATCATTAGCAGCTTATGATTGATAGTGATATAATTTTCTCAACTATGTGGCCCCCTAGCCCAACACCACCCACTGTCCATCTTGGCCACCTCTGAGATGAATGGCCATCCTCCAATCAGCCGTGCTCACACAGCCTCATCAGGGCTCCTTGGAAAGGCCAGGAGCTCATATAGCCTGGCGCAACAGAATGCTAGGATGAAACGAGGGGTGAAGGGGATACCAAAGGAGCACTGGCCGCGGTCAGATTAGCCATTATTTGCCACACAAACCCCCATGATGTGAGGCCAAGGTCAGACAAGCAGGCCGGCACAGCTGGACGCAAAGACTGAGGCATCCCAGCGGCAAATGGACAGCCTTTGATCAGGCGTGTCATTTCTGTTACAAAGGTGACCCACACAATCAGACCACGTCGACTAGCCAGCGGCCTGCGGCCATGGACACGAATGATGGCTAGCATACTTTTGACTCACTCTCCCAAGTAAAATAGGAAGAAATCTTTATTTTTGGCCATGTCAGCCTCATAACATGAGGTCACGCTCTGAGGAATATCTGCTGCTTTTGTGTCTCACCAAGGCTCATGAAGGCTCATCACAGAGACAGACAGAAACAAACTCAGAGACAGAGCAAGCCGAGTGGGGGAGGGGCCCAGCAGACAAAAGCATCGCAGCAGTGCCAGCCACACTAATGGTGCCCCCTACAGTAGACTGGCGAGCATCCCATGATCCCATGTACCACAGTACCCTCTCCTCCTCAGTCTCTTCTTTGCCGTCTAAACGATAGGAAGACAGACTGACACTCAAGTTAATTAAGATTTTAATCCTGGGTGAGAGTGTCAGCGGAATACCACACAACAAAGGCAAACTCAGGCCTATCAAGACAGGACTGAAAAGGGAAAAGAGATTTAAATGTGTGCTATACAACATGACAATATTCAGCACCCCTCCCAGAGGTCAGATGGAGTCATTTTGTAGAGCGATCAAAAGTGCTTGACATCTAGGTCCATTTCGCCAAGCTAGGGGCTCAGTTCAGTGCCATCTACAGCTGAAATGATGAGTTCATTTCTAAACACAAAATGCATAATCAAAAGCCATGTCTGATGTTGTAAACATGAGGAAACAAATTACCCACGATGGTAGGGGAGCGACAATCCATGACTGACTAGAGGAAAAGGGGGATGAAATTGACTTGGAGGCATTTGAATGCCTCTACTTCTTAAAAATTCTCTCGCAACTCGGCTTCAAAATAGGACAGCTTGCTACAGTTGATGTGTTTGGAGATGAAATATGAGCCTGCACAAAGGCTGATTTCATGTTTTTTCCACTTAGTTCCGAATCAGATTTGAAGACCTTTCTCTATCAATGTGCCCCTGGGTTCAGCATAGCCAAAAGTAAGACCTTCTGGGAAATGTAGTTGGAGTGAAAATGCGAGCAAACCTTCCCACTGGGCTCATATCAGATCAGGCAGCAGGCTGCAGAAGAGGCAAGGGCCTATCCCACATTAGTAGGGTTCACCTACGTGGCAGGGTGTGTATGGTGGAATAAGTGGGACAACTCCCAGCAGGCTGTGAAAGCACTGGCCAATAAATGATAAAAGAGCAGGACTAGTCCCCACGCTGCCTTATTGAAGTTTACCTTTGTACATTTACACTGAATCCCAATTTGCCCTTCCTGAATTTTTAACCCAACATCTCTTCTTCTGGACTTCTGGGGACCATCAGACACATCCAGACCTGTTATACCTGACTGGCCTTTGTCACAGTGCAAATAAAGGAGATCAAACTGAGCTGCAGGATAACTACAACTATCCTGAAGCTGTTGACAGACTAACTTCTATATTTCCTTGAAGACAAACAATTACAGAATTTATTTTTAAGAATAAGTTGTTAACATGTCTGGTAAATTAATCTGAATCTCTTTAGACACTGAATGAGCAATAAAAATGTTTAGTAAAAAGCTAGTATGTGGGTCAGGCACACATTTTTTAAATATTTGAAAAGAGAGAGGTGAGAAATGGGTGCCCTAGTTCCCCCTTTGGAGAGCAGTTTGAGCTGAAGCCCCCTAAGTGCCGCTACAGAGGCCCTTAACCCAAGATTAAAGGAACCAGACCCTCTTTAATTATTGAAGATTGCCTAATTTTCATATGAGTGACATAGCTTCTTGCCTATGTAAGAACTTTTTCATTTTGCACTGATGAGCAAAATGTTTAATTATACTGTGTTAAGCTATGGGGGAACCCTTGACTTGTCCACGGATGTGTGTGAGCTTACTGTATGTGATGGGGTAATCATCCTGTGTGAACTAAGTGTGTTCACAAGAGGATTTGAATCAACATGAAGACATAAAGAAAACCAAAGTAAATGTATATATATTCTAATTTATCTTTCATCATGATGCAACTCATTCCTGGAAATATTTGAAATCATGTGATCACAATATTTTAATGCCCTATGTTTTAAGAATTAACAAAATGGCAAAAAGAGTCTCAGGTTTGTGGTATTTTTTTCTAATTATTGACACATTACTGTTTATTAACTAGCTAATATTAAATAATTTAATAAAATGCAATCAATTTACTTACAGCAAATGGCTGTATCCTTCATTCGTAAAAACTAAATGTAGGTCCATATATTGTATGAATCAATTTAGTTTAAATCAGTTTTTTTTTTTTTTTACCTAAAAAGCAAGATATTTATTTAAATATGCTGTTGAACATGTGAAATGGGAAAACTCAGTGCAAGTTAGTGCACATGTACGTACACATTCCCTGTGCTTCATTAGACCTGAACAGACATAAGCCTGATAATACTCTGATCCACTCGGCTGACCCGAAAAACGAATCATATTTGCACTGATTCCCAAACATAAGCACTTTAAATTTACGCAGATATGCAAATATGGCTTCATACCAGCGCCTACGTACAAGACAAACTCTCAGTGATGTGTTTTTTGCTGTTCCAGCCAGCTCAATACCTTTCCACTTAATATGCTGCCAAGTTAATCAACGTTGGTTGAAATCCAAGAGATCACAGGCACTTTAGCTGCTGACGCGCCTGGCGTTCCTCAAAGGCAATGGCTGATGGATCTCCTGTGTTCATTATGGAGAGAAAGAGTTCTCTTTAATCAGCCTGGGAGTCACTTATCATAAGGACGCTTTGCCACACGCGCATGCACACGCTCACACACAGACAATTACACACAGTAATACACACCTGGACAAACCTTCATGTAGAGAGCAAACATTCAAATACACACACGTCATGATGCCTCACCACACACACACATACAGTGGGTTATCAGGACACTTCCAGCAAGGCATACAAAGGAGGCAAAGTAGCCCGCTATGATCACACAGTATAAATGTACAGATACAGTATATGAATCATACACTGTCCTGCATACACACACTGTCTTTGATATCTTACCAACCAGCAATACAGAGCAGTCTAGGATGATGTGGACAGATCTTACAAGACCTAATATGGACATGCTTAATTACAGCACTGTACACACACACACACACACACACACACACACACACACACACACACAGATGGCTATAAGTACAGCAAGTTTGCTACAATACCAAATCTGACAGGCTGAGACAATGTGATCTTGAGGCAGACCATGTTTAAGACTGAATAAATATTTGAGACTTGTGTTCAAATATATATATATAAATATATGCATCTGTATCGGTCTGTATATTTGGGCCGGTACTGTGTCACTGTGTGTAAGTGTGTGTCTATTTAGGCAACTGCGTGCGTGTTTGTGGTGTGTATGTGTTTGTGTGTGTATGCCAATCTCTTTGGCTTGTGGACAGGCGTACACTGATTTAATCACTCCCCAGGCAGAGTGTGGGGGAGGCAGAGGAGGCTGTGAGGCAGATAGGAACAGACAAACGCGACAAGGCGAAAGAAGGAGAGAGCATGCTCGCCCCGCGGGCCGGCTCTGCTGCACAATAAGTACAGACTTGTACGTACACTACACTAAAGATACATCTACATGGACATACATAAACACAGTTTGTATGCGCGTCAACCTTTCATATATACTGCAGAGTAGTATTACTCACACAACCAAACCGTATGTGTGTGTGTGTTGGTGCATGTCTTTGTGCATACATGTATGTGGTTTATTACATGTAACCTTGCCTTTGTGAGTGTGGATGTGTGTATTTGTGCAGTCTGGATGCACGCACTGTATACATTTAGTCCCAGCCAGAGGTCACTAATCGAGAACAGGGTGGTAATAGGCCTGGCAGTTCAGGTTGTTCTGTAATCTCATCATGCTTAACTCAATAAGGTAAAGGTCAGTCTGCCCACCCAGTAGACGCCCTGTCCCAGCTTTGACCTGCTGAGAGACAGAAGGCATGGCATCGCAACCTCAGGGCCACTGATGGAGGCTGCATCAAGACTTATTCAGTTACAAACTACCTCCGAAGATTTGTCTTCTTCTCTTGGCTTTAAAGCTGCACAAGGCAATTTCCATGCAGCAACAAATGGCAACAGCAGGTAGTTGGACGTTGATACAAATGAATCATAGCATGCTGATGTGATTTTATAGAAAATGTTATGTTTTCCAAAGAAGAGAAAGGAGACAAAAGCAAATATATGATGTTGGTGAGTTTGCTTTGAAGGAGAATGTTTTGTTTTAACTTCCTGTCCAAGCAGAAGTGATGATCACTAATGTCAGAATTTCATTTGGGCAATGACACTCATGTCGGGGTGACAGAATTCTCTTATCTCTAAGATGAGACAGACGTTTAAGAGAATTTGTTCCTTTTTTCTTGCTGGAAAAATCCGTTCAGCAAAGGAGCATTTGCAAACACCCCAATAGTTTGCCTTTTTATAGCTTCTGAAGTTGTGTTTTCTAGGTTAAACAATGCAGAGTGGTGAACGACTTGTTCTGAGAACTTTACCATCAGAAATGCCAAGAGACTGCTTCTGTGTATTCTTTGTTCAGTTCCTTATCCCCTACTTCACTTATCTCTCACCTATAGCTCAGCCCTTTTTCTCACACACATCATATTTATATTATTCTCTCTGTCTTTTCTGCCTCTTTCTCTACTACAGTCTTTCTCTGCTAAGTCTGTGAAACATGAAACAGACTTCACACACTGCTTATAAAAATAGGAAATGGATCCAGATTACAGATTTGATAATAACTGTAAAATTACAAAACAAACTATGTGATATCAATGAAAATATGAAAATAGATGATTCTCTCTCACTTTCTTCCTTTGTCTCTCACAGCAGAGAGTGGGTTGGCACTGGTGTTTGACAGAATCAGACCATGTGATCAATCAGAGGACAGCAGTGACAATGAGGTCAAAGATTATACGCGCATGCACACACACACACCAATAACCTGAGCTAACAGCAGTAATTATTTCAAAACTTTCTGTTACACACACAGGTACCATAAGAAAAAAAAAAAAAAATCAGGAGTAACTGGAAGGTAACAGCTGTAAAAATATGTCATTTTCCTCTGGAGTCATCTCCCTGAGTCTCGGGTGTGTGACATGGCAGGCTTGCAGGAAGGGGAAGGAGCTTAAAAAGTGACCTGGGAGTCTCCCAGTGAAATGCCTCTAATCAGCCCCGGGGGATAACATCGTCTCTGGGCTCTGGCTGAGCTGGAAGCCAGGGGCAGGCACACAGCAAGTCTGACAGACTCTCTTCCCAGAGATCAATACCCAGACTCCTTTTAAAGTGTGACATGTTGAGAGGCAGACATGGAATTCTACTTCTGAATTCCCAGGGAGGAGAGTTTTTTGTGATTGTGATTTTCTGGTGAAATTGCCTGACATACAGTAGGTGTGTGAACATCAGTATGTGGTTATGGGTGTTGTGTTGCTTTGGATTACATCAGCCTTATCTTCATTAGGGAGTGTGAATGGGGCGGGCTGTGCATATTCAATATGTGCACAAATAATGTGCCTTGTGTGTTGTTACTAAGTGTTGAATATTTAACAAACCAGTGTAATTCTTTAAAACACACTCTGAAACTTGTGTTTACGTCTCTCTGCCTCACTGTACTGTCTACTAGAAATGTATCCACTGAATCTCTTGCCTTTGAGTATGGATTTTTTCTGTTTAGTTTGGCCACACCTTAAGTTATAAGTGGTCAGTGCTTTGGTGTTTTTTTTACTTCACATCCCCATGATCACATTAAAATAGTGCTGTAGTACTGTGATGTCACTGGACTGACAGCAGTTCCCAAAACCCCAAACAAACAAGAACAGGCTGTCATACTGACACTTGTAAAACAACTACAAATAACAGGACAACAGAATTTCAGCCAGTCTCTCAGAGAGACCATGCCTACAGAGACAGTAATATATGCATTACATGTATGTATTGAAAAAGACTGAATGACTGTTGAGGTATGTTATTACTGCAAATCTATGGTCAATCAATAGCAACAGCTTGGTGGACTCAGAACTAAACATAGTACACATAGGACTAAAGACAAAGTCAGTGTTGACCGCAGACACAGTTAACAATAATGAAGCCTAACTGTCCAGCAGAGCAACATTTTCTCTGCTCTTTTCGAACTTGGAACAGGCCCAGTGTTTATCTTATAGTAATTCTGATGTTTAATCAAGGCGTGGCTCAGCGATGCCCACATTTCTCTCTCATGCTTGTTTGCTTCTGATTATTGCATTTTTATCTATATTTTCTATTGAATTTTTGCTTTGGATGTTTTTTTCTTTGTCTGCTCATGGTGGGTATTTCTGCTCATACTACCTAGCCGTCTATCTTCTGTTTTATTCCAAATAAAGCACTCTTGCTTTCGTAGCTGTGAACTACATCAGCTCCTAGGTGGCAGAGGGTTTTTTTTTGTTTAAGTGCTAACAGGGACTGCAAATGTAAGCTTTCATGAACTCATTATACAGTATTTTTCATTGCTAGTTTATGTCTTAATTATATTAAAAAGTAGCAGATTTTTACGTCTTTAATTTTACAGTAATTGAATGTGCATAAAAATGGACCTTAGGTTCAGTATTTGAAATATCCTCGCAAGAGTTCAATGCTGTGGTATTAAAAAAGGCCATTAAGAGAGTATAGAGTAGGGAGATTTATCAGCCAGTTAAATAAAAAAACAAACTGCTTTTCAGATAATTTCCTGTGGATGTTCCAACATTCTGACACTCATATTTGTTGTCTCACGTGGCAAACAAACAACACCCATCTGGCTCCCCAGTAGGCAAACTGTAGAAAAGTCTTTGCCAATGCTACCTGATCCAGGCCCGCTTGTTCTTCTGCATAACTATCTCTGCCATCCATCCCATCTGACATCTGGCACCGGCTGACTGGGCACAGCTCAGCCCAGCTCGGCTCCATAGCTTTAGGGGAGGTCAGCGACTGGGGGCTGAGCGCTGGGGCCGTCAGGGAGCTTGTTCTGCATACTGAGCAGCCTGATTAGGCAGAGGAGCACAGAGGGCCTCCAGCCCGAGAGGGCTAGTGGGGAGACAGGCGTGACGGCACACAGCCCTACAGCTTCCTGCCACTACTGACCAGGTAACCAATGACAACTCACAGCCCATCTTCCCTTGCAGAAGATGAATCAGTAAATACTCTCCCTAAACTTGATTTATTTGTGCCAAATTGCATACAAGCTACACAGTTAACTGAGCTAAAAATTACATTGATGGGATTAAGCTTTGTGAAAAAAAAAAACTTTCTAGTCTGTATCAGATTGGTCACTATGATAATCTAGCACACATTTTCAGCATACTTATAAACAGAGCAATGTATTTACTTAAGTATATATAAGTATATATAAGTATCTGTCTTTTAAAACCACTGTCTACTAGCCACTGTCCCTATAGTACAAGGAAAATGATAGAGATAACGAGGCCATGACGAGGCTGGCTCACATCGAGCCTAGCACAGCTGACTGCTCTGCCTCCATGGACATGTTGCCAATGTGACGGATAATTTGCGTAATACCTCTCCATTCCACCTCACCCTACCACTCCATTGAATCGCACCACCCCACACCAAAAATCATCAGTGTCTGCATGGAACATGCCCAGGTGCATTATGGTAACTGATGAGAGTTATCACAGTAAAAAATAAAATCAGAGAGACATAAATCAGCCAGTGATTGGGGAAATCGTTGCTGCAACACAGGCATAGGGTTTATGAAGCGTCCCTGACGTACACTGATTACTTTTGATTCTCTCCGCTGTGTCTTCTTTTCCCAATGAGGTGAACAATGGGAGTGGGGGACTGGAGATGAGGGCTTGTATATAATGGCTGATATGAAAAATAGGTGTGCAGGGGACGACTCAGTGGTTTTCTCACATCATTCCCCATGGCTCATTGTTGTTTGCACTTTGTCAGAAGGGCTTGTCTTGCACAAGCATGCACACAAACATGCCAACATGATCAAACACACGTGTATGTTTACACACAACTATATATACCTGAACACCCACACATTAGGTAGGAAGAAGGATCCCAACACTGCCAAGAGCAAGAGAAGGAGAGACAGAGAGTGAGAGCAAGAGAGGTAGAGGGTCAGCCATCCGCTGAGATGATAATGAAAGAATAATAATAGAGTACAGGATGAAATAACTGAGCTTTACCCATAATATCTTCTCTCATTAGCGCCAGCACTAATGTTGCCGTTTATGCTTGTGTTCTACACCAGCTCCCCCTAATTAGGCGTGGGCTTCTAAAAATAAACAGCAAACTAAATAGTGGCGTGAAAGTACATGCAAATCTGTTGATGTACAGGAATAATGGTGGCGGGGTAGAGGAGGGGTAGGGTGGGGATTAGTGGTGCGCTGCAGACTAAAGTAATTGAGTTGGGTAGTGTTGACACCCAGGCGCAGTCAGAGTGCCCATGTTGTGGAACGTGCTGCATGCGTGTGTGCTACAAGGCTCAGCCGGCATTTGTTTTGTGCGGCTGGTGTCATGGTAAAGGTGTTAGCTCTGGATAAAAGGCTGGAGAGGATGCACAGATACTAATCCCCCACATTACTTTGAAAGAGAGGAGCATGGTGGAGTCTTCCTCCTGTGAAACAGCGTGGACAATCTGTTGTAACACCTGAGCGGGGCATAGCATGGGCAGAGCTAGGGCACAGGGCTTGGCACAGCAAGGACGAGAGACTGTCAAGCATTACTCAGACCCAAGAAAAGAAGATATTGTTAAAACCATGTCGAAATAATAAAAGATACTTAAAATAATTCTGCTGATTATTTCAATTCAGAATCACAGGGGAATGGGTCGTGTCCAAAATGGCTGGAAAACACTATAGTCAGTCCACAGTCAGATTTCCTACGGTTTCAGAGTACCTACAGTTGCACATATTCCGCCTCTGGAAAGCCGGAGCACCCAGAGGTGCCCACACCAGAAAGTGCCACACAGAAAGGAACAGGGCAACTTTTTTTTTTCTTTCACTGAGGGCACATTGCTCACCACAGAGCCACTGTGCTGCCCTCCTGTGTAATTTTACTGAGATGAATTTCCCATAACAAAGACTTGGAACTCTTACAGAACAAATTCAAATTCAGTGGCTCTCAAATAAAATCCAATATAAATGAAAATGGGGTAGAATGTTGACAGTTTTATGATATGTGGGAGATAAGGTAGAAAATACAGTGGCTTAGAGCAATTTTCACAGCAAAGTGCCTGTTTAAGCACGACAGGGGCAAAGTAGGGCCAGGCTCCTCTTGATAATTCCTTTCTTAGCCTTGTCACTCCAGCTTTACGACTTAAAGGTTTTCCTTGATCTCTTGACATTGGCTTGGTTATTTTTTTTTTCTTTCCCTGGCGTTTATCATATGCTTTTCACTTTCACTAAAATTGAGTTTTTACCATGGACCATTTTCACAAACATTGCTGACTTGTGCAGGGTATATATGTTTGTACTATGGGCAGCAGTGGTAAGAAGGTGCGTGAATAACATGATAACAAAAAGTAATAAATCCATTAAAACTTAATGTGCAAATTTATTTCAAGTGTCTAACAACCAAAACAAGTTTATTTGTTTTTATTTGAGGGTGGTGTTATAGGGTTAACAGAAAAATAAGTAAGGTTGTTTTCTTTATATTACTGGCATTAATAAGAACTGATCCATAACTTATATGTGAAAAAGAAGCATTATGTTCTTAGTCACCTATTGATTTGATGTCCACTGACATTCTTCAACACTAACAAGCCATTAAAAGAGAGAACTTTTACACTCTACGTGATCATCAGACGAGTAAGCAACTAAAACTCAAAGTCTCAATATTGTCCTTAAAAGAGAGACAAGGCCAACTGGAATTACAGGGTGAAGATGAGAGTGTCACTACTTTGTTTTGCTGGTACTTTAACAGCCACTTTTCTGTGAAAATAGCTCTAATCCAGAGTATTTTCTACCTTATCTGCTGCATATCATAAAGCTGTCAACATCCCAGCCAATTCTCATTTATATTAGATGCTATTTGAGAGCTATTGAGTTTGAATTTGTTCTCTGAGCAATGTCACCGGAGGACACCAAATCTTTGTTATGGTAATTACAGCTCAGTGAAATTATGTAGATGAAACAAATGAATGGGCCAAAGTTTCAGCAAGCAATGCACTTGGGGAAATGCTGTATTTTCTAGTTAGTAATGTTAGATGAGTGACTACGGCTTGATAGGAATTCAAATCAAAGCAAAGCATTATGACAAAAAATTAAATTGACTAAAAACTGTCATGAACTTCCTCCAAGACACCCCAGATGGTGAAAGATTGAGAAAATAACACTTATGTCATTATAGGTGAAACATCCTTTCACCTATCAGGAAGTCTTTTTTTTCCACAGCTTTCTTCACATATCCAAACAAATACATTTTTTACAAATCCTGCTTTGGTCAATAGGTAGTTGGAACCTCAATTGGATAAACTGTACTTTTGCTGATTTACTGCTGGTATTACTCATTTCTCTGTGCAAAAGTAGTAGCACCATGGTGGTGTGTTCAAAGAGAGAAGTGTGGTGACTAATTTCTGCCTTGAATGCAGTCCATTTGGCCTCACTTCTAGCCCAGCTCTGTCCATTACTGCAGCTCTGAGTCACAAACCTCCAGACCTGAGGCTGTCAGCAAGAGTCACCCTGGCGGGGGGGCATTCAAACACACAGACAAGCGGGCATACATGTACTCCCATGCACACACGCACGCACGCACACACACACAAACACTTTCTGTCTACTTCTCACACAATCACACACATACACACAGCCTCTCTCCCCCTCTTCCTTTCTGCCTCCCTCTCCCACACACAGCCTTACTTCCTCGATCCAATCTTTTTATAGAGCTGCTGTGTGTTGGTGTGGGCGGTGGTATGGCCGTGCTGTTTCACCTAGCTCAGACTGGATCTCAGATCAATATCCTGTCCCCCACCGTCCAGCTAGTTCTGGCCGGACAGACTGCTTCTGAAAACCTGTCCTTGTGATTTCACGTCTGCCGTCTCTCATAAAAGAAAAACATCTGGTTGCTATTTACTCTAATACATACCTATTGAAGGGGCACAAATTTGTCACATTTATGGTTTGTGAATTGTGACTCAATGTTGGTTACTTATAAAGTTTCATGCTTACATTATTGTTGCATGGATATTAAATCACTTTGAGTAATCATAGTAGCAACTGTCTGAAGCGTAGGACCTTCATGCACACATACAAAAACAAACATTGATGAATTCAGAATGCTGTGTGCTTCTTCAGCTGGTTATGTTCGTTAATCTGGTTCTTGTTGGATTTTGTTAATTTTTGTTTTGGTTTTCATCAATGTGGATGTGACGTATTACCCTCTCTATCTCTGTCATGTGTTGTAAAATATATGTTACATGGGATTTTTTTTGTCCCACATGAATATATTGTAACATGAACACAAAATCATACAGGATGATGCCGTGTTATTGTTTCAGTACTCGTAGGCTCTTTGGTAGTACTAAATGAATTCTCTTAGATATGGCATTCTTTATTAGCTCTGGGTTTTTTGAAAACCCTTTTTCAACTGCTCTTCTTCATCAAACTAGAGCCATGCTTAGACAGACACTGTGGTTTATAATTCTGTGTAAAGATAACATCTTTAGGAGGGCTAAGTTATCCCAGTAAAACAAAGCCAGGGCAGAACCATTCAGTGTCAAATAAAGCAGGTGCAAATGCCATGGCAACCATGGTAACCATTGCTTGCAAATTAATCAGATGTCCATAATATTTCCACAGGTATATGGACCATTCACTGGGTCCAGACTGTGTATGAAGAGCTTTTTTTTTGCAAAAAAGGTACAAGATACAAGGAGCAAGATAAAATACTATTCTGCCTAAAAACTGTAGACAGAACAGTTACAGTGCATTTCCCTTTCACTTCTCATACTTTGCACAATTGACATAGCAAGTTCTAATTACATTAATAGTTTAAAAGATTAGTGTATTTTGTATGTTAATTCTTATTTTAAAATTATTTTAGCTACTCTAGCAGCAGCTCTTGAATCGTAAATTGTGTCCTCTTGCACAACATCTGGCTGTGTCAGTGCATTAAAGAAAATTGACCTGAACATAAAACAACCTTGATTATTTAGAATCAACACCTGTTGTTGAATGAAGACTTTTTAAGATTAAAAACATTTTTAATAAAACAATAATGGGACTTTAAAATCTTTAAAATGTATTGTTTGAATGAATGAATTAAGACTTGCAGATTAAGCTCAAAAATAATAGTTTGTATTAGGATTTGGTGAAATCAGAAAAGATTTCCAATTAAATTGATTTCTATCAAGGATATTAGGGAAAGAACTAGTGTATGACCAAACAATGGACTGAAACTTGTATATTCAGTATTAGTTTCTCAGCTTGATCACCTGCTGTGGGGAAACCAAACCACATTTCAGCTTTTATGAAGTACATTCGTGTCTATGAAGCCTGAGGTTGCCAACTTGGTGTGTAAGGCCATCTCTAAAATCTCAAGCACTTGGGTAGAGTTGAGGTTGGGTAGCTAAGCTAAACTAAGCTGAGCTGCAGTGATCTCTGAGGCTAGTTGGACCCTTTCAAAACCCTGTCAGCACCTGCCGGCCCTTCATGATCAAGGTGACTTATGGGGGAGCGTCTGGTGTATGACGTGGCGGTTGGGATCTCATTCCCTGACAGATTACAGTGTTGGACAAGCTGCCACTCGCAGCAGCGTAGCTGTGATGGCTCTGATAATTGAAGTGCTCTAAGGTGGATGGGTTGGACAGATGAAGCCCAGCCAGTCAATGGATCAATAGCGTAATCGTGAGCTCCAGGTGCTGGAGCTAAATGGGCCAGGTGGACTGGGCCCAAGCAGAAGCAAACTGAAAAAGGTCACAGAGCCTTTTGTGGTCCACAGTCTGTCCTTTTTGTATTAAATCTATTTGTCACCCACCAAAATGTGCCATTATGGGAGTGAACAGCTCAGCGTCAATAAAGACCATCAAACCACATGTTCCCAAGGCAACGTATACGATGTTCTGAAACTGACAGCAGAGAAAATATACTTTTACCAATGATATGGCAACAAATGTCTTCTAGCCAGTATGTGGCATTCGTAGGAGTATTGGTTGGGGTTTAGCCTTTAGATTTTGCTATTATTGTTTTATGTCCCCCAATCCCATTTCACTGATATGACCATCTATTTGTCTATCTCCTGCCTGGCAAATAGACAAACAGACTGCTCCACATTCATTCTGTAGCGGCAAACACATTTCATAATCGTCATTCACGTTCCTCACAAGTCAATAGCAATGACTTTATCAGCAGGGAAACACACAGAAGGTTTGTTCATGGACTTAATTGAATAGGAATCGCTGAGCCCTGGCGTCATGCACGCAAAGTCATTTTCATATCGCTCAAATGTCACCAGCGGATGGGGTGACAGGCTGTTCTGGCCACCTGTCAAGCCTCCCTGTGACAAGTACCACCAAAGAAAACACCCTGAGCCAGGCATTAAAATCAGGCTTCAGCACTGAAATAAGAATGAGAATCATTGTATTAAAAGTACACATTTGTCTTTATGGCTCAGAGGAGTCGCTCGGTAACAAGTGCGTTCACTCAGATGATGTACAGGGACAACAGCATCTAACATTCAGTGCAAAGGGACAGTGCAGGACAAACAATACATTGCACACTATAAATATCACTTTCCAAACATGTCATTCAATCAGTAGGTGCATTCGGGCAGCACGGCACACAGAGAAGGATGAGAAACACTAGCTATGCGGTTTACCAAAAGGAGGTGTGCATAGGGAGGCCGGGTATGAGAGACAGAGATGATTATTTCTAATCTTTGGAGGTCTCTTGAGAATGAGAGGATCAGTCACCAGTAGGATATGAGTCTAACCAACTAACTGTAGCCCTAACACACACCCCCACTGATAATTTACACTCATCTGCGCCATGACTGAGCCTGAATGAAGGTAAAATACACAGCAATGTGTATGAGAAGGAGATTTATCCCCATCTTTAGATGTTAAGAGGATGCTTAGGTGGAAGGACAAAGGATTACATTTTACCTTTTACCTGATGCTCTTAGCCAGGGCCACCTATCAGAATAAGATTAAATTGTTATATCACCAACATGACAAGCAACTGATTAAACCTACAGTACGTGCAAGGGTCAGAACCATAGTGACAGGGTCCTAGGATGACGATATAAAAGAGTTGTGCTAGAAAATGAAATAAAGAGGTAGAGGAAGAAGGAACTGACAGGGTTAGATGAAGATAAATGCCAGATGCTGGAGGCCAGAGTTGTGGTCGAGCTCTACAAGACGAAGAAGAAGCCCAGAGTGTATATAAAGGAGAGAGCAAGAAGGAGAGCAACAGAGAGTGAAAGTAAGAAACAGTATCTACAGTGAATGGGGAGCAATACTGAAGTAAAGAAAGAGAGCCAATCTAGGGAGGGGGTAAAAAGTTACAGCAGAAACAGGGAAGTAGTGAGAGAGAGAAATAGCCAATTAGCAGGAAGCCAGCAGGTGTGCTTTCTCTCTGGAGCCATCCTTCCTTTACCCCCATCCTTGGTATGGGGTAGGGGGTGTGCTGATGCTGTGCGGGCCTTAAAGAGCAGGGAGTTGCTATGGCAACCGCCTGGCACACTCTGTCTCCAGGGAAACGGAAATGTCACAGCTTAAGAGGTCTCACAAGTGAGGAAGAGAGAGGCAGAGGGAAAGGCAGAAAAAAGATACAGGTAAGTGCAAGGAAACACAGCAACAGGATCGATGCATTACTCCTTATCTTTGTCGCGATGGAGTTTCTGTATAATCAAATTAATCATCTGGCCTCCAATCCTCCCACTCACTCCTTAACTTAGTTTACAGCCTGAACAGATGACAATGTAGACATTGGGTAATTCAGAAAGGGTCCCTTAGTAAGAAACCGAAACTCAAGTCGCCCGCACCTGAGCACAATACAGGCCATTGCTGGGCCTTTGAGAGCTAATCAACCTTCATTTATTTAATCAAATATTTACTGTCATAAGCAGCCGAGGAGCCTGAGGGTGTGGTGGGAAAGTTAAAGCCTGCATTGGCAGCGTGTGGCGAGGGTGAATGTGACCGGTGTTTGCTGCTGAGCTATGGGCTGACCCTCCAAATCACACATTAGCCAGGGCCGACTAGCTGAAAGCCCATTAACCTGAATGGCCGCTGATTGCTCCACTATTAACACAGTCTGACTCCTCTCCTCCAGGGCTGTACCCACTTACACAGGTGCTTCAGCACCCCTCAAGGTCTAGGCTTAATCAGGGTAAACAAATGTTGTTTCTTTGTCATGGCAGTGCCACTTTGTTTGATGTATGCCACACATTACAGTGATAGTCACTCCCACTTTTCTCCCCAAATCTTTTTTTTAAATTTATTTACTAATTGCGCCCATCTGGCGCAATTGACCTTTCGTGTATAGCCTGTCATGATTCAAAAAGGTTGTTTCAATTGTATTGGAAAGTCACAGAAGAAATGAAAGGTGTGTGTGTGTGTGTATGCATGTGTGGTATGTGTGCGGGTTCCTGTTAGCATGAGGACAGTGGGTTCTCAGGGAAAGGAGATGGCCAGTTAAATGGAGCATTTCTCCAGCATGCTGCTGCGTGCCTGAGAGTGTGGCCTGGCCATGCCTAATTTATTTCCTCTTTTGTCGTTGTTGTCTCCATTCCTCGGTTGATTAAACCAACCTCATGCAGCTATGCTCAACAAATAGCCTAATTGAGTACGACCTTGGCAAATGATATATCAGCCCTATCCTCCAAAAACACCACCTGCACCAGACGCCCATCTCCCCAGCCCATCGCTCTGCAGGCCGCCGCACCAAGCACAACAAACATAAACAGGGGATTCGCCTCCTCAGCCAAAGTCATTTCTTGCATGACCTTTCCCACAAATCACCGCGATGACACAGGGCTGGATGGATCACTGAAATGGGACACATTTGTATCACTTAGACCTTTCATCAGATGCAAGCAGATACTCATCTATTATTCCCCCTTCCATTTACAACTTTCACCCCACAGCTTGCACACAGAGGGCAAAATAAGTGAACAAAACATTCCTATCTCTGCTCCATGCAGCAGCTGCAGTAGGCTTAAGCAGCACAGAATTCTCATTAAATTTCCATCCCGTCTCTGTGTTTAGATGGGAGCTGGAATGGGGGGGGGGGGGGGGGGGGGGGGGGCTGGTAGTTTGTGTTCAAAGGGGCCTGCTGTAGAAGATCTGATGACTCTCTCAATGCAGTCTCTGGTGGGATCTCTCACAGGATACAGATGCCTGCTCTGAGATGGCTTCATACCTAATGAGTCTGAGCTCCAGCAGGGCTGCACACAAAGCAGCGCTGCCCTCAATTCTCTGTTTGTCTGCCACCGCCAGCCCCACCCTCACTGTCTCGCTCACTCAGCACTGAGCGATGTGCCTGCCCACAGCTAGTGTGTGACACTGATGTGTTTCTCAGGAGGGATGCGTATCCTGCAGGTAAACACCTGGAGGCTGAAAAATCACCCTCCAAAAGCAGGCGACAGGGGCTGTGCTGTAGCCAGGGACTGTTAACAAAGTGAGACTCATCCCTCTGCCTGTCTCTGGTGCTTCCTTCGGTCTCGGCACTGAGGCACTGGACCACAGGTCTGGGTTCTGTGTGATGGGTGAGGATGAGGGGAAAAAATGCCTCAGATGCTCAGATCTGAATGTTTTTTTTAAGATTTCTTTGAATTTCATGCACATTGAACAGTTAGACTTAAAAGTCTTTTACAAAATGGGGAATTGGTAACCATAGATTAACAAGATGTGTTGGAAATATATAAATAAGATAAGCATGAAGCGAGTCTATACAAAACAGTACAGTAAAAAAAGAAAGCTAACTTTGACTCTTTGATGGTAAACTCCCAAGAGTTACGTTTCAGAAGAGGCCATCATCATGATTCTAATCACAGGGGTTCAAGAACAGTAGCCATTTAATTTTGGGTATGTCATTTTCAGCTTGTGAACATAAAAAGGGGTGCAAGATCAAAAACAATAAACATACACACAGTAAATTTCAGGTCTGTATCTGTGAATGTTAGTACTTCAGCATATACATGTGTAAAAGTGTCCTTGTGTGTGTGCTTGTGTATTAGAGCGCGAGAGAGAGCCCACGCTGTGGTGACCTCTACTAAAGACATGGAGGGGACAGAGGCTTGGTAAACAGCAGATCTTCCCTTCATGTCCCTCAGAGCTGTGCCGCATCTGGCCTAGAGGTGGGATAGGGACACGTTGATTAAAAATAGGTCACACTGCCAATATACAGCCTGAGAGGATGGCAGAGAGGTTACTGCAGCAAGGAGAGAAAATGGACGGATGTGTCTGTCTGTCCATCATCCTCGGCCTGCTGGGAGATTAGAGGAGAGCTGTAGGAAAGAATAGGAGAAACGAGTGAATTCTAGTCCACTCCTTGCCATTACACAGAGGTCAGATGCTGTTTTGAACACTTGAGCGCTCCACACTGCTGATCATTTCAATGACAGCATCCACAGGCATCTGCTTTTAAAATCAAATGGAAAAATCACACTGGGGGGTAATGCATACTGCAGCTAATTAAAATTTCACTTTAGAGCTCTTTGACAGGCTTCGAGCTCCAAGACAGCATGCCATCGAGGGTGTGTGAGAGTAAGTCCCTCAAGGCCAGTCAGTGAAGAAAAATTGCAGGGGGTGTCTATGTTCTCTGCCATCCAGGGCATTTAATGCATACTGCACTGAGGGTCCCATACAGTCCACAGTCCTCATGCCATTATAGGCCTGAGTGGAATGAGCCATATAGACATCACGTCATATAGACGCTGGCTGTCCCAAGGCAGAATGGCTTTAATCAAAGCCTGTGAGGAGCCAACAGTCACTGGGGACAAGTTTCAGTGGGAGTTAAGTTATAAGAATGAAGGAGCCATGCAATCTCAACTCCTCCCAGATGGGATAGAGGGATTAAACAGTGAAGAAGTGGCGAAGATGGATGGAGAGAAAAGGACGTTTCTACATGCCTCTCCCCGTCTTTACCTCAGAGAGCTGTCATGATAGCCGGCCTGGCCTGCTTATTTATTGAGAGCTTTCATTCATGTGCTGACTGAATGGGAGCATTTAAACAGACATGGGTTTCTGCCCCTCGGCATGCCTGTGCTTCCTTTTTAAGCAGACCCTCCTTCATAACCATCAATCAGCCGATAATTTTATCAGGCACCCCACGTCAGTGACAGTCCACACCAGCAGGGACTCACCAACACAAGACCCTAATAACGTATTCCTTTCACTACTTCCCTACAAATGTGCCAGGGGATTTATTAAAAACACTTCCCATGGTTAACAATTTACATATGGCCAATATCACAAGACTTCATTAAATAAATAATCTGGGATCACATCTCTCCTCAGATGTTTGTAAATCCAATTATTGCTTTATCAAATTGGATTTCACTGTTATTATTTTTATTTTTTCAGGGTGTGGTGCCTGGCAGTGGGATGATGAAATTGGTGCAGTTTAATACCAGCGCTGCTGATAAATGTGTTTGGTTTCATCACTGCAGCTGTAGATAGTCCAAAGGGCAGGCACAGTGCTCTGGAGCATGGGCCACTGCTGGGACGACTTCTGCGTTAATCATATTACCGCAGAGCTCCAAGGTGTGCAGAGGACATTTGCACACAAGGAAATGTGTGTAGGACAAAACTGATAGGCAAGACAGCACCCCAAGCCACCGCAGGGAGGCTAGCTAACAGTGCTGCACAAACAGGATAGTTGTATTTACTGTTTAAAGATGCAGAGAGACTATAACTTTCTACAGGGAGCATAATTAGCTGTGAAGCGTCAAATAGACAACAAAGAGCGCAACATGAAGCTGTCTCTGATGCATATCCTTGAACTCTCTGCGAGGAGATGGCATCTTTACGGAACAAAAATATCCCACATCTTTGTCTCTCATGTCTTCTGATCTCTTCCCCTTACACTACCATCTACATGTTTTGAAAATAAAAACAAAGGAAATAGAAAAGAAGGGATACTCTGTGGAGCCAGTCTGATAAAACAGTTCTTCATAAGTTTTCCCTGGAAGTAGAGAGAAAGTGGAAGTCCCCAGAGTTCCTGTGTCCACTCTGAATGACACTCCAGCAGCACTGCTCTCAGGGGAGGCACTATTTACGAGGCAAAGAAAAGAAAAAACATAAGAAAAGTAAAAACACTTTCCTGCTTTCTTCTCTCTCATCTTTGATGCTCCTCCGGTATAGACCTGGGTTTTCTCTTCGTCTTTGCACCACGCAAATGAAAACATGAGAGGAGAAGCAGAGAAAAATGATGCACCCTAAGGTGGAAAGAGAGGGTAGAGAGTGAACAGGGGAGCACTGGGGTTGTTTTCATACAAACAGCTAAACTAGAGAGAGAGGGAAGTGGAACATCTTGTTAATGTGCTGCCTACAGTACAACCTTGCCCTAATACCTTATATTCCCCAAAGTGTGAGCGAGGTTGTTTTGTGTGTGCATGCAGGCACACACAAGTCTTGCATACGTATGAGTGCATAAGAGGGACCTAGTTAGTGACCCTTACTGACCTATGAATGAAAAAGCTTTACTTTAAGTGGACAGGAGTGGCGGTAACTAAAAAGCTTGTCATTTTAAAGTCCCCAAGAGTGAAGGCGGAGGGCAAGAGCACACACAGTAAGTAGACATATAGTATCATGGATACTTGGCTAGACTAATTGGCTAGTAATGCTAGCAGCTCTCAAGTGTTGATTCTTACCTCTGTATTTTCAATCAGTATGTGGAGTCTAGAAAACATAATTTTCAAAAAACAAGAGATACAAGAAACTAGATAATTTAGGAGAGAATAAGGTTGTAACTCTCTAATATTTTTTTTACCCCAATGTATCTACACTCTGCCCCTCTGGATCTGCTGTTGATTATTGTTCTGTTTACTCCCCTGAACACAAAAAACAGGTCTCTGCTAATGCAGATAGCAGCTTAACAACTCCAAATAAGGGGAGATGCGCTGCAGGTGGTCAATAGGCTTGACTGACCAAGCCATAGCAGCATCAACATCAATTGGACAGACCACTAAAACAGTGTCGTAAAGGATCTAGGGTGGGAATTAAACAGGGACAACAGGGCAATGGGCATGACAGTGAACAGACTCTCTTGCACTTCCAGTCTGCACATACTGCTATAGACACACCAGATAAGGCAGGCCTGAAACATAGAAATGAACTACACTCCTTCTCTGCTCACAGATTTTTCAACCATATACACCAAATTTGAACATTAAAATCGTTGACAGTTGAGACAGCTGAATGCAAAAGTCGACATAAAAGAAATTATCACATGCAAAACATACACAAACAGCCAAATGACAAGAATTAATTATGCTGTAAAGCTGCCAGGCATAAAAATAGACTTGTTAAAGTGGTAGCACATTACCAATACCCAAACAGACAGTATACATCTATCAGCAGCTCTATGCCAGCTTGTGCCATCTCCTGAGACTGAGAGTGTTTATGATATGCACTCCAGCCTATATTTGTCCTCTCCTGCCTTGGGGAGGGAGCTGTGAGAAAGTGGTTCGGGGGGCATAGCTGCTGGTGGCAAACAACAGGGGAGCAACCCAGAGGTCCACACTGTATGGCCCACAGATGCATCTACTCCGCAGGCCCTCCTTCATGTCCTCTTCCTCCCTGGCTGCCAGACATCCATACAGCTCAGGGGCCATATACAAAGAGATGCTCACAATGTTATCTGTCTTCTCTCTTTCCTGTGCCCAGTCCACCATCATCTATTTATTTATCCTGATCCTGAAAATAAAGAGGGAAATGAAAACACACCTTTTTTCATTATTTTTTCCTTCATTCAAGTGCTTTCCAGCTGACTAAAATTCATATTTATGCTAATATGCGGCACCTCTTTCCGCCTCTGCCTCGCATGGGAGATGGGAGCCAGGCTAGAATTAATGACATTGCATCGGCGGTAATGTTTGCCGCGTTTCATTAGCTGGTATATCTTTAATTTCCAATAAACACAGTAATTAGGGGAGGTATCCGCGGAGACAGGCCCTGGCAGGCTGCTGCCGTGGTAACAGCTGTAACCGAATCTGCACAGAGGTAACAGCAGTCAAGGAGGACTTCCAGCTTAACCAAATCCTGCCTCGCTGTGGGAAGGGCCTCTATTCAATTATATGAAAATGAAGCCCACCACAGATATCAGCCTGGCCGTTTAGAGAAAAGTGAGAGGAAGGAATAAAAACGTGTGCAGGAGAATCTGCAGAAAAAACTGACCAATGCATGTGTGTATATATATATATATACACATATATGGTATTAGACATAAAGACTAAACCCACACATACTTTTCACAAATATAAAAATCAAACACTGTCATAAATGTAGACTTTCATTTTTCCTTTTTTTCCTTTAAAACGCCTTTCAAAGCAGTGTCTCCCTTTGCCTCAGCTTTCAAAAGCCTACTCTTTCAAAGAGCACTTAAGAGGGAGGGGAAAACATTCACAGAATGTTCCAAAAATCATCCCCTCACATATTACACAGTCTCTTGCTCACTGTGAGCACAAAGGGCAGGAGAAAGGATTAATCCTACACATTATAGTCAAAGGACTAGTGAGACTCATGTACAGAGAGGCAATTTACCATCCTGACCTTTCAATCTTTAAAACGTTCACATACCCTCCCTTCCCCCCTATACACATACTTTTGAATGCTCTCCTCCAATGCAAGTGCTGTAATCATCTGAGGATTTTTTTTTCATCTCAACATGACTTGATGAACAGAGTGAGATAAAAAAAAATCAGTAAGAGAGAACAGCAGGAAGAGAGTAGGAAAAAGATATAATGATAGAGACAAAGACGTGAGGATTTCTCCCTGAGAAGGATACAGGCCAGGTAACTGAGTGGCTGTGCTGTGAAGGAGAGGAGAACTATAATGGAAGCTGACAGTGCCTGCATCCCCAGTTCTGACCTCTCAGCCAGTGTCCTGTTTATTTAGAGACAAACAAATAGTGAAATACAAAGAGCTAATAGGCTGTGCAAGGTACTCAAATTCAGTCAACCCAGTGTAAGGCGAGGATGCTGAACATGAGCTGACTGGCACTGAACTCACAAGGTTTGAAGGTGGCAGGTCTGAGATTTGTTACCAAATCATCCAGGAAAATAGAGATATAATGAGATTTCAGCTTTACAGAACATATTTCAATGTAGATCCTGCAAAATCTGTATTTAGTTTTGGAGGTGAAAACAATGAATAGTGCCTCAATTGCCCCACACATTTAATTAGTTGTGCATTTTTACACAGAAAGGATAAGTCTGGTGATATTCAATATTTTTCTTATTATCACCAAATCCCTTGAAAGGACCAAAACAAACAACAAATTGATCTCACTAACAAGTACTCTCTGTGTAGCCTTATTCCTCTAGACCTCCAATTTTGTCCAAAAACTATTAAAAACCTCAGTTTATTGAGAAAAAACATCCCACATACACCATCCTATTGTCATGAATACTAACTAACTAGTGCATCAAATGTGTATTAATCCGCAGCTGAAAATAGTCCCCACAAATACACTATTTATGCATGTTTGAGAACTACATTCTAACTATTATAGTGCCCAGCTGTTTTAGGAAATTACGTTTTAGAAAAATGAAACCATTATTTGTGACTGTTTTTTAAAGATTTATGTCGTCAGAAGGAGTGATCAGCCTTGAGGCTGTGTCTCACACAGGGTAGGGAAGTGTTTAGAGACATGCTAATGTATTGTTGGTTTTGTTTTTTTCCTGGGATTTATTGATAATAAGGAAAATATAGAATTATGCCAGCCTTATACTTTAAATCTGAATCATATAACAAACATCTCCAGGAAGAACAGGCTTCTCTCTATATGTTATTTATTTTCTCTATCCTCCTTTCCTCTCCTTTATGCTACAGCCTCTTCTAGGTTGCACAGTTGTATCTTCTTGTCAGTTCCTGTGCTTTTCTTTACCTCTGTTTCTCAGATCCTATCTCTCCCCTCCTCTGTTCCTCCTCCAAGGGCTATACCCCTCACCAGTATACCAGATCAGACAGAGGCTATGGAAAGGTCACAGCTCACTGGTGGGTCCCTGGCAGCCAGTCTCTCCCGCTGCCCTCCATAGGATCAAGCTTTCCATTCAGGTTATGGGGGCCCCACAGCAGACTTGCATCCCAAAAAGCTCCCCAAAGCCCCAAGCCCAGTCAGGTCTCCCATAATGCAGGATCCATAATGTCAGACATCTCCATATCCCCAGTAATAACCACATCAACTTGGGACTGTGTGCTGGGCTGTGATTAGCAACAGTGGCTTACCAGTCCTGTTCAGACCTCGCTCAGGAGAACAATAAGAGTTGACGTCTCCATCTGCTGCCATGAATTACTGCCGCTGCCTTCCTTCACCCCTCTCACTAAGCGAGAGATTCACAAGGAAGGGAAGAAAAGCTCACACACTTTGAAAAAGCTTGCACCCTAAGTCAGAAAGCAGTGGGCTCAAGCTGTGCCTCTTCACCCTCCCATCTCAGTTGATCTTTGGGTGAGCATATGGCCTGAGAGTCGAGAAAGTGCAGCGTCTCGGCAGGCTGGATTAGGGATAGAGTAACAGGCTGCGAGGGAGTGGTGATGGGCACTTTGGCTGGAGCACGCCGTAATCTACCCAGCAAGGCAGAGCACAGATGCTGGGCCAGGCAGGGAGGCTCACTCCTCGTTAAGGGTCCATTACAGAAAAGTCCTCGTTAAAGAAACACCACTGCGCGGAGACACCGTCCAATAGATGAGCGGGAATGGAGAGGGGAAATTTAATTAAATAATTCATTAATGGCCCCACCATTTTCAGTGTGATCATGTCTCCATTTCCGTCATTAAAGATACTGCAACCTGGGTGGGAGGAACAGCTGAAAACTGAGCATAAATGTGTTTTCCCAAAAACCTGTTTGATTTTTCATTTCGCTGTAAACTCTACCACATCTATAGTCTCTTTTACCTTTTGTTTGACTAAATTTTGCCTCCTCTTTTTCTGTCCATGCTTCCTGACAGGCTTATTTGTGAAAATGCTTTTGGTGAGCAAAATAAGATGAGGCGAGGTGAGGGAGAGAGAGAGGCCTGAGGAATTCGGCTCAATTGAGTGCTGGAGAGGATGTTAACATGGAGCCCTAGCACCTCTGCCAAAATGAGTTAGCCTTACTTGATGTTTCAGTGTTGATTAAGAGACAGGGATGGGAATGGGTTTCAGCCCTGTTTAGTAAGAGAGCAGCAGGTGCGGCTTGGGACAAGCCAAAGTGATGACGGTGTTGACTAGTGCCAGTGACTGTTGTCTGTGAATAAATTAAGTGACTTTACAGAACCTTGTTTGAACTTTCTGAAAGAAAGATAAATATAATCTGTCAGTCCAGAAAGACAGTTTGACTTGACTCCAATATAATGATCAGTCTGATGATTTCCAACACTAAAAGTGTTGAACCGATTGATTGCACTGGAAGTTGAAAAATATTTGATCAAATACAAAATCAGTACCATTTCATACAGACATTTTCTGCAGTGTGGAAGCTGGAAGAGATTCTCCAGAGAAGCACGTAGGCTGAACTGATGTAAGGAAGAATTTTCCTCTCCCTCTTTTTCAGTGTAACAACCTCCCTGAGCATTTCATAGCTGCATATGCTGCTGCTTAAAGCACCACTGAGATTTATGCCGTTGTCAGCTCACAAGGGTGCAATCAGGAATAAAGATCCCATAAACCCCTCTGATGTGTCCACAGGTACAGCAGTACTAGGTTATTGCTGATGGCGGATAAAAACCACGTAACTGTGGGTTTGGATTTTTTTTTTTTTTTTTTCTTATTTGATGTGAAAGCTTATTGTTATGTTTTGAGAGAGTTTCATGACTTTTGAATCCTGATTAAACACCATGGCACAATTTAACAAATACATTGACATCGACAAGACAACAACTTTTTCCCTCCTTCGTCTAGCAGCACTCTGCTATTTGAGAAGAAAAGAGGGAGGGACAGGGGAGAGAAAGAAGCCATGAGGATTGCAGACTGCCCGAGAAAGAAAAAAAGATTAAGATGGATGGGAAAACATGCATGTCACGTCAAAGCTTTAGGCCCCTTTGTTTTAATCCTAAGTAATGCTGATTTCCTCTGGGTTGCTGAGGTTGCCAAGAGTGCCAGTGTGTATGTGTCAGTGTATGTATGTGTATACAGTATGTGCGCATGTGTTTGTGTACGTGTTTAGATTGTTTGTCCACTCGTGAAGTCAAGCCAGGTTGGCATCTGCTGCATTGTGTATGCTTCTGGTGTGAGTCTGCATGAATGTGTGTGTGTAAGGCTTGGACCCCACAGTTTATCCACAGTGTCCTGTGGTTGTGTGTGTGTGTGTGTATGTGTGTGTGTGTGCGCGCGTGTGTGCCCACCTGGCTATCTCTCAACGGGTTACATAAGTATGTGTAAACCCTTCAGGGGACTCCCTGGCTCTGGGTCCAGCTGGCACAGTGCTCCTGCTCCTAGCCTTGCCTTTCAACTCCATCAAACAACTGACTTTGTTTATCTCTTCCTTCACCTGTAACAAAAATGGTTTTTTTTTTGTTTGGTTTTTTTTGTTTTCTTCATTTTAATTGATTTATTTGTTCTCTGGATAGTCTTAACTGGGGTGACTAACGGGGCTTAGCTGCTACAAGCCTGCATCGCTGCAGAAACAATTCACTTTTTCATTCTGTATTTTCATGGTGTGGTTGTCTGTTGTTACGGCTGGCTAGATAGTATCTGCTCATTCCTGCCTGGTTCAAATATGTGGTCAGAACTGTACTGGCGAAGAAAAAAATAAAAATAAGAAAACATCTGGAACTGTCCGTACGCCTGTGCAGTTTGATGACTGATGGGAAAAGTATGTGTGAAGGCCGAGGTATGAGAGGTGTCTCAGTCCTGTCTATATGAGATTGCTGAGTAGTTATCAAAGAGGTGGCACAGTGTCATTGCCATCCCCAGGCAGTTTTTTTTTTTTCCTCCCTGGGACAGACAAGACCAATTGGGCAATGCTTGGACGTCTTGGGCTGAGCTGAGGTTGCACTAAAACCCCCTTCCCTCACCCTCCCTCTGGGCTTCTCAAAGGCCGTCTATCCCACTCCATCGCATCACCGTAGCGACAGCTCTCCCACGCCTCCTCCTCAATCCCCTGGCCAGTTACAGCTTCCCAATCTCACTGCCAGCTCTTCAGCCAGTCAGCAGCTGCCCAACAACGCCAGGCCTGACAATCGCTTACCCTGCCGCCTTCAAGTCTGTCAACCCCGGGCCTGTCAAATTACTGTCAGCGTAAACAGTGGGGGAGGGAGGGAGGGAAGGAGAGGAAGAAAGAGGAAGGGGCGAAAGTGGATGGGAAAGGAGTGGAGAGAGCAGGGTGGGGCATGTTGGGTGGGATGAGATGGGGATAGTGTCACACACAGTCACACAGACACACACACATACTCACACACACCTCTGACATATATATCACTCTCGCCCCATCTTCTTCTGATGCTGGCACTCGCTCACTCCCATCAATGTCCCCCTCCCCTCTCTTTTCCCCATCTTTCTTTCAGGTAATTCCCTCGGTCACATCAGTCCTACTCATCTCTCTGCGCTTTTCCTCCCCCCATTACTCCCTTTGCACCTCCACCACACATGTTCCATCTCTATCCTCCAGTCTCAAAGCACCAGCTCAACATCACTTTGATTCAAAAAAAAAAAAAGAAGAAGAAAAAGAAGACGAAGAAGAAAAAGTAATGGGCAGAAAAATGAAATGACTTTCTGGGCCCTCACGTAAAAGCATGGCTCGCTCTTCGAGACAGGCAATATTCCCTCAATTATTGCCACTCACAGAACCCTCTTCGCCAGTGGATGAAGTTTTAATTCCAGGCCTCCAATAAAATTGATGCCCTAGATATAATGTGGAAATAACTCCTCAATGTTTCAGGATTTACATTAAAGTGTACAGTACATCTGAGTGCTCACACGCTACAACTGACTAGGAGATGATGTGGAAACCACATATTGATCTGACACATGCAATGGGCTCTCAGCTGTGATGACCTGTATTCTACTTCTCTACAACTAGAGAAGAAATGTACTGCAGAAATGTTGAAACCTACTACTACTAATTCTCTCTAAGTTGTAGTTTTAAGTCTAGTTATATAGTGGTGGCAATGTTTCTAGCTCTTGTAGTAATAACATTTCCAATTAGTTTAGTT
The DNA here is from genome assembly GCF_963924715.1 of Thunnus thynnus. Taxonomy (NCBI): domain Eukaryota; kingdom Metazoa; phylum Chordata; class Actinopteri; order Scombriformes; family Scombridae; genus Thunnus; species Thunnus thynnus. The sequence continues at coordinate 28,779,061 of NC_089517.1, read as the reverse complement.
CTAGTTATATTTTAAGTTCTAGTTCCAGCTAGTTGTTGCTCTAGTACTGGTTCTAGTTATATTCATAGTTCTTGTTGTAGTTTCATTTCCAGTTCCAGCTCGTACTACTTCTGATTCTCGTTTTAGAATCTAAAATAAGTACTAGAACTAGTAATGTTTTATTTCAAGTTCTAGTTCTCATTAAAGTTCTAGTTCTCATGCTAATTATGTTTCCATTTCTAGTTTGACTTTTAAGTTCTAGTGCTGGTTGTAGTATTATTTTAGCTCTTAATTATATTTTCAGTTCTTGTTCATGCTCTAGTTCTAGGACTAGTTCTAACTCCTGTTGTAATTATATTTTAAGCTCTCATAGTAATTAGTCACATGTAGTTCTAGTTCTAATTAAAGATGAAGTTATAGTCCTATCTCTATGTGTGGTAAGAATTTAAGAATTCCAGCTCTGGTAGTACTGTAGATATATTTCTAGCTCTAGTTTTAAGTCTAGCTCCTGCAAAGTTCACCCTCTTTACCGGACTGCCTTTGACTTTGTTTTGAGACACTGAGCTAATTTGCCATAGCGACTAACCTCAGGCGCTCACATTTCTGATTGGTCCAGGGAGGGGAGTGGCCCCACTGTGCATAGATGAGTGCTCAGATAATTGGTTGAGAGAATTGGGAGTCGTCAGCGGCCACTCTAACAGAAATGGGTCCAGCCAGCTGAGCTCCCAGCTCCTTAAGTGCCATTTTAACACAGTCATTCCCCCGCCTTTTAATTGCAATCAGACTTTGAGGGCATAGACATGGCCTTCACCTTCCATCATAAACTGACGCGCACGTTCCATTCGCACATGTACGTGAGCAAACTTACGCATTCAGAGAAATAAAAAATGTGTCAAACCTATATTGATGACACACACACAACAACAACAGAATAGACGTCTTTCAGATTCACACTGCTGACACACCAGAGGGAATCAACGTGGCAGAGAATTCAGCTTTGTCTCTGACTCAGACAGAGAGAGAGGAGGAAAAAGAGAGGCTTTGTCTTGGGTGTAGCTGTGTGGCTGTGGGGATCGATAGGTTTAACCAGCAGGGGCTTGGGTCTGTGGAGCAGGAAGAGACACAGGCAGGAGGTTAGGGCTGGGCAGGACAGCCTGGAAATGCTTTATCACCACTACCAGCAAGGCACTATCTGCCATCAGGGGCACAAGAAGCTTAGGGGCTTGAGAGGCTGCGTGTATCTGTTTATATCTGTGTGCCGTGCAGGGATATGTCTGTGTGAATGCATGAACTGTGCGTGACAAATATTACATTATCGTCCAGGGTGTTTCACTTGCATGCTGATATTGTTTGATTCAACCTGGCATCTGTGAAAGACTCAGGAAAGCTCTCTGCTATTGTTTCTGTTTTGCCCTGTCTTATACTCAGATGAAGCTATCACAGAGAAATGAATCTAAACTGCCATATGGGGGAGGGCATGAGAGGAGAGGAGAGGAGAAGAGAGGAGAAGAGAGGAGAGGAGAGGAGAGGAGAGGAGAGGAGAGGAGAGGAGAGGAGAGGAGAGGAGAGGAGAGGAGAGGAGAGGAGAGTGGAACAAAAGGAATTTGGGGCAAGCTGACAAGCTGCGAAAGGTGGATTAGAAGTCTGCAAAGGAGAGGAGAAAAGACGAAAAGACAGAAGAGGCGTGGAAGCAAGAAGAGACTGACGCAACATGCTGACCCGTCACACTTTAGTGCCCAGGGCCCATTGGTGACAATGACATCACCCAGCTCAGGGCGAAGGCGCAGCTGAGTACAAATACACTATTATTATTGAAGTAGGGCCAAATTGTTGCACCAAAACAGTGCAGTATAGGAAGATCACAGATTAGTTTCCAGTATGTCACATTTCTGAATTTAACATGTTTTTTTTATTTCATATCCTCCTCATAAATATAACTTCCCATGCTGACTGATAAGAAGATCAGTTCATGTTAAAGAAACTCAGATTGACAAATTAATCCCATGTGAGTTATTCATCTCAAATACCAACAGTTTTGGTCTCTGACAATTTCATTCATTAAGCCAGACAAGTCATACAGTAATTGAGCTGAATAAGTTGGCCTAATGTCTTAGTCCTCCAAACAAACAATGCTGTCATAATTTGTTTTTAATCGGATTGCATTGTTTTGGCTGATAAAATATGCTAACTTGCATTATTATGAGTAATGAGAGGAGCAGAACTTACAGAGCAGTGTTCGTCTCCCCAAACAGTGAAGAGACTGATCATGTGTTTACAGTAGATGCAAATCAGACTGTCTTACTGTTTATTGATTTAGAGGACACTGTTTGAAGTGGATGTTGCTGTCTTTCAGTGTAATTTTTTTTTAGCTTTCCCCTGCATCAGACTAGTTCTGTACTGTGATCCCAGTGCTTTAATTAAAATACGCTCCTTGGCTCAATATTCGGATTAGTTGAGGTTTAAGCGCAGACTGTGAAATTTAATTTGATGATATTTTCAGCTATAACAAATGAACAGGTAAACAACTACAGACCTTTCATATAATCCTCTCTCTTTCCAAGTGGTATTTGGGATGTTAAAAATACATTTAAAAAAGTACTCATTGTATATGTGCAATGTTGTGTATTATCGTGTGTTTAGTATAGGCTACATCAGCACTCTGACACCATATTGTGTTTGTTCACTGAGTTTCTGTATGTACTGTGGACACCTGCCTGGTGTTACCTGGAGATCTAAATTATTCTAATATCTAATCAACCACAACCCAATAACTACATCATCTAGTATAAAAAGCTCAGATCAAACATATGCACGTAATGCCTTCTCTAATTCCATCGAGAAGAGTATTATTACCAACATTATCCACTGATATCTAAGTGCATTAATAATAACAGGCTTAGCTTAATTTTTAACACCCAAAATATAGTTGGAATATGGTAACAGCAGCTGTGAAGCTGGGTCAAGTAAACATTTTATCCAATTTTCCGTCAGAGTTGCAGTTTGTGTAATTTCTATTTACATGGTAATAGTCTGTCAATTCATGTTTGCAGAGGTATTTGGGAAGAGGATATGAAGGTGGATGAAAGCAGCTTATCCTGAATAAAACCTAAATCAGGACATGAGCTTTACTTAACTATTACAATATATATGTATGGAAAAAAACTACATTACATGTAAATGTAAACTATGAGAATTAGGGCTGGGTATCGTTTAAAAAATTACAATACCAGTACCAATACCAGTACCCTTAAAGTGATACTGATACTTCTGAGTACTTCATTCAATACTTTTTTTTTCTACTTCATTCAGTACACATCATGTGAATGGAAGCATTCACTTTTATACAAATACATTTTGGAAGTGTTTGAGAGATTATTAAAATATTTATTTTTGAGGCATCTCGACACGCTGAACTGCCAACTCTGTCAAATACACCGTGCTCAACTTCACCACCACAGACTGTATGGGTTGTAACTGCTGCAGTAGTGGGCCAAGCATACGTCACATTAAATCCAGGAACGCTTACAGTGATTTGCTGCAAGCAGAACCATACAAATAGTCATTTTTATCTAGATCTGGGTATAAAAAGGTATCGTTTGAAGGGAGAAGTTTTGATACTACTTACTAGTACTCGGTTATTTCAGTTTATACCTTAAAAGTATTGAGCACTGATACCCAGCCCTAATGAGAATCAAGCTCCTGTTCCACTTTTCCAAATCAGTCCTTGCTGCATTGGAAACAACTCCACAGTTGACTAAATGAATGCAAATCAACAAGTGTCTGAGCTGTCAAACCTGCCTTAAAACACCAGGAACCTGCTCAAACACTGACACGCATGACTGAAACGGTTTGCACTCCGCTCTAATTTTCCTATTTAACTCTGTGGGTAAAATGAGAGAACAGGATCAACTGCCAAGTGTTGTTCCTACCTAATTTAGAAATGGCACTATATGTACAAAAGTAGATTCACAGACGTGTGAAAAAAAAGCCTCTAAAAAAAAAAAAAAAAAAAAAATCTGCATGATCATGATTATTTTAAAACAGTTTAAGGATGTGGATGCATCTAAATCATTTTGGCACTTGTAAAAAAATATGCTGCACATTGAGGGGGTGGTATTGTACAGTTGTTCCAATTCAGGGCTAATCCAACAAGTGCTCACAAGCATCAAAAACTGCACATAAATGCAAACTGTATATTCCTGCTCATACCACAAGCTCTGAAAGTAATATATTGCATGTATGGGGATTATAATCATCTCACCATAAATAGTCTGTCAATCACTGATTTGATTTCCCTTAAGAAGTACATCATTTGAAAAATGTAACATCTTCAGTACTTAACAAACACCAATTAAATTCCGGCCTGGACTATGTAAACGTTAGGAAACCCAGGCACTCCAAAAAAATAAGTAGAAACTGTAGGGAGGGAATTCTAATTCTGTTGTACTCTGACGCACTTGTTTTGCAAGAGTCCATAAAATGTATTTAAAGACACCTTTTATTATTTTTGACTGTACGTGTCTACCCTCTTATCACTCACTATTATAATATGTACTGAGAATTATACCTAAGGACAGAGCTCAAGCATTATATACATTTCCACTCAATTAAATGGAAATTAAACTAATTCAAATCAACTAATTAATCAGCTGCACAAGGAAATTAGATGATAATAAGACCTTTCCTATGCTTTGATAGTTGAAGCCAAAGTGGATCTAAATAACCCTAAGGTACAGCAGAGATAGGACCCACATCGCTAAGAAGACAGATAAAGGTTTTACCTCCATTACAGCGGCTAAGACAAGTCTCGGGCCACTGAAGCTCTGGATTCCAAGCACGCCTCTGATTTGTCAGCTCTAGGAGAATGCTGTAATAGTGGACGTAATGGCACAAGGAGGGTTGTTGTTGGAGTGTGTGTGTGTGTGTGTGTGTGTGTGTGTGGGATGAGGTGTGCTGTGTGGAGACAGAAGGAGTGAATGACGGTAGAAAAATGTCTGCAGATGGATGTTGAAACACCCATACATCCTTGTTAGACCCCCTGTCTCCCAGCGGCCAGAACAGTCCCCTCATCTCCCAAACATACACACACACACACACACACACACACACACACACACACACACACACACAAACATACAAATACAAACACACACAACACTCAGATAACACACAGATATGTACTGGATTGTTTTCAAAATTCCTGCCCCTGCAATGAAAAATTAATTCTCACACGACACGACACACACACACACACACACACACACACACACACATATATATATAAATAGGGCTAAATATCAAATTAAGTCAATTTTATTTGCATAGCTCAATATCACAAATCACAAATTTGCCTCAGGGGGCTTTACAATCTGTGCAGCAATACAACATCCTCTGTCCTTAGACCCTCAATTCAAATGATTAAAAACTAAATGCAAAACCTAAAATAACCCTTTAACAAAGAAAAAAATGGACGAAACCCCAGGAAGAACAATAGAGGAATGATCCCTCTTCCAGGACAGACACTTACTAATACTTTTTGAGACCCAACTGAACTGTGTTTTCAGCACTGAAAACATGTTAAATAGAAAAGGGTTTTGTAGAAAAAAAACAAAACCGTCTTTTCCTCAACGTGAGGTATCAAAAAATATTGTTTTGATATTGGTACTGAAAATTAAGTTTCATATTGGCATTATTATCTACACATGCAGTAAAAATTGTATGCAAATGCACTGATGCATTAGATACACTCACTTGCAAAGACAGGCACAGGACAGATATTGAGTATTAAAATCCCTCCGACTGTCTTTCTCAGATTACATTAACACCATTACAACTGTATGTAAATTATTATTATACATTATTTATAAAAATTAATATATATAAAGTATATATATATATATAAAGATTTTTTTTAGCTTCACATGTCATCTCAAGGATACCAATTAGTACATTCTGAAACAAAGGAGGAAAAAAGTGGCTTTGACACCAACTGCCACCCTCTCTTTAGCCCAAGAGGCACCACCCACCCGTCACCCAGAGTTTCCACTGGCAAATCCCCCCCAAGCATCCCCAGCAGCCTACCAAGTCATGTCCTTTCCCATGTTGTCACCTCCTCCTCCGTTCTCCCCCAACACAAGTCACCCTAAAGAGAGCTGGCAGAAATACAGTGAGGCAAACAAAGATACAAATGACCGTTCCAGACAGGCCGCACTTACGTCTGCATTCATTACCTCTTATTTTTGCCACACACAAAAGCTTCTCATGAAGCCGCCGTCGTGCGTTCGTGACGGACTTCACAGTGCCGTCACACTGGCCTCCGGGGCTCGCGGCTTCCACGAGACAGTCAGAGGTCAGTAATGAATATACATGTGTGGTCTGCACCAGGGATAATACTGGGAGAAATAGAGCAAGGGAGGAAGATGAATATTGAGTTAACGTGCTGAGCAGCGTAGGGCTACATTCCCAGTTCCCCAGTCACAATGTCCTCTGCTGTTAGTCTCAGTCTGGCTTGTGAATATAAATATTTACATGGCTGTCACGATAAGGATTTATAGGACATTTTCTGCGCTTCCCATAAGAAATATATAAAGTATGCTTTGTTCCCTCTTTTCTTTTGCAAGTTTCCCTTTGCACAATGGCTATGAAACTCTTGTTTGCTCTTGGATGTCTATGCAACCCTGTTTTCTCTGTATTGTATACTGAGTGCACGGGATGTGAATATTGTCTCATTATATTGACAGTTCTCATCCTTGCCAGTTTCAATAACCAACATTCAGCAAAAGAAGTGCTGTAATATAAACAGTTTGGATATTTCCAACTGGTGGGCTGGTGAAGTGAGGGAGAGGCAATAAAACACAGACGATATACTCAAATTTCTTTGTAACACTGGATGCAATACGAATACTGCAGGCTAACCTGTCTGATGTGTATTTGTGTGTCTGTGTGTGTGTCCAGGCAATGTTTGTGACCATTACCAGAATATTCCCAGTTGATGCAGTGCAAACACTTTTTTTCTCTCTCTCTCTCTCTTATTCCTCTTGATTCCATCCTAATCTGCCAATGCCAAATCTATTTTGTCATGTTACTCCTCTGATAGGCTGGCATGTAATTAACTCCTTGGCATGAGCTGTGGGTTGTCATTTGCATGGTAATAAATCTCTGCTCCTTACTGTAGGTGGGGGAAGCATACAGGACTGTGTGCTTAGCTTCAGCAAACATCCTCAACTCCCCCGATTCCAACCTGTTTGGTCCAAGAGGAGTAATCGTCATTTCCAGGTGCTAGGCCATATTGATTAAACATTGCATTTAGCTTTTATGAATGCATTTAATGGAGAGCTGTGCCAAATGAAGCTTTTGGACAAGTGACTGCTATTAATCCGATGGTACATTTGGAGCCTTGTATTTATTTGTTCCTACAAGCCTTCTGCCATCGATTACGGAGTCCTTTCCTTTTGTCCACTTTATCAATTGTGAGGCTCATCTTTCCAGGAGATCCCTGGCATTCACCCAACTATTGCTTATATACAGTGTGTCAGCCAAAGCCACAAAGAGGAGGCCAAGCCAGTGTGTGTGTGTATGTGTGTGTGCGTACGTCTGCTGGTTTGCATGTAATGTGTAAGTATGTGTATATATTCGTGCACACACACAAATAATAGAACGAAGTGATGAGGCGTTTGGGGCACAGATGGGGGGGTTGGGGTTGCGTGAGGAGGTGTGAGGTGATTATATGTGTGTGTTTTGAGAGATGGATGAACAGAGTAAAGATTGCACTCATCTGTCGTGGTACAGTGCTCCCATCAGGCCTAATGAGTGTGCCGTGGTGACCTCAGTCTCGTAGGTTCACAGGCCTGATTAAACATCGTCTCCGAGTCGGCTCAGGGGATGCCGGGCAGACCAGCACCGGCTCCCGGCTCTCCTCTTTCCTCCCCCCTCACTGTCTTTTCTCCCCTCCATCGTCCTAATGGCTCCTTCTGATCTAACCCCATTTATCTCTATCACCCCACACACATACACATACACACACCCTCACGTCTTGCTACCCCCTGCTTCACTCTACCAGTGATACTCCCATTGTTTGACTGTCATCTGTCTTTATTAATATTAGTTCCCTTGGCTTGGAGTGTATGTGTTTGTAGCTTGCATGTCCGACAGCTATAAGATTTCCTTTGACTGTCATCAGTCCTTTTGACTGCTGATTTGCAATTAGTGTGTAAATGTGTGTGTGTGCTGTGCGTGAGCTTCCTACACCCGACTCTCACATTTTCTTCGACTACCATCCTTCTATGTTTATTCAGAGCTAGTAAGCCATAATGAGGCTGAGGTTGAGGGATGATGATTAACTGCAACAGGATCCAGGAACTGGCGTAACTCATGATAAGACAGCTTTCTGTGGAGACTTTGATTTATTTGGCTGTAAGGTGCAGAATATCGGCCGTTCCTCTGACGGGAGGCCATGTGGGGTCACGAGTCGGAGACATGCAGTTAAGATGCAGCCAGCCAGTGCGTTTTAATCTTTCTCTCTTCACTTTGATCTCAGTAACTTCAGTCGAAGCTTGCTCAAATCATCACTAAGACATTTTAAAGGGTTGCAATTAGGTCCAAATAGCCCGCCATTTATCAAGCTCCTTTCATGTCCACCATTTTATTTTATGAAAGCAATCGATTGTCTCTGTGGCATGGAGGCACAGCCCAACCTCTGCTTGTGCTCCTAGGTGAAAGTGATGAGTGCAGTCAGGCTATTGCTCCGACAGTGAGTGAGAGAGATAGCGAGTGAGTTGGCTGGCTGGAACACCATGACCAACACTTCTTTCACTTTGCACCAGAGTAATCAGACAGCGTGGTCTGGTAAAAAAAAATATAGCAGCTAGTCAAAATGCCAGGGGCGCTGGGCATCTGTGTTTGCTGGGTGGGGCTCGGCAGTTTGAAGGGAGACTGAAGAAGAGAGGGAGAAAAACAGACAGAGGTCAGGAGAAGGAGAAGAGAGAGATAGAGAAAAATATGGGAGTCAGGGAGTAAACAAAGCTAGCAAGTGCTACAGTTGATGTGTTGTTTATTTACAGTTATGTGTTATTTACATCACTGTTCCAGAGGAGCGCTCAGCTCCTTTGCAGACATACGGTGGGGAAAGACAGACTTAGACAAAGAGAGAGGGAGGCTGTACACACACCGGTGACTGGGACTTGTTCATCATAGCAAAAGCTTATTCAGAAAATGATGTACTAAATGAGCACCTTTCATCAATATTTAAATCCCCAAACTATGAAATGAAATGTATTTAATACATAAAATATGCATGCATTCTTTAAATATTTGCTTGAAGGCGATGTATTTTTTTTTCACGGCAAGTATTACAAAAGTCTTTATATGCATATTTATTAGCAGCCTATATTAATGGATTAATGAGAGGAAGACATACGGTACATGCAAGCACAAATGTGCACACACATACGCAAACAGGCAAATTATTTTATATCCACATAGTGTGCATTTCCATGCATGCACACACACACACTGAGACACACAGGAGCAGAGCAGAGCTCCAGCAGTGCGGGGCAGGAGAGGAGGCTGCAGGGCCCTGACCACATAATCATCTCCTAGAGAGTGATCATCAAGGCCTCCAACATCACTGCACAAATACAGCCCTGGACCCCCTGGCATGAGGGGAGGGAGGAGGGGTGAAGACAAAGAGTGTTTACAGGAAAAAGGGAGGGAGAGAGAAAATAAAAATAGAGGCGAAAGGAGGGGGAGAAAAAGGAAATTAAAAAGTGGGAAGCAGAAAGAGAGGGAAGATGGGCTCTGTGTTTACGGGGGGAAAGGAGAGAGGGACAGAACATTAAGGTGATAGAAGAGAGAACATTCAGCACAGGAATATAAGAAGAAAGAGTGAAAGACAGAAAGGAAGAAGGAAAATTGATAGGTGTTATGTGGACAGGGAAGGGGAAAAGAGAAAGAAAATTAGGAGGAGAGAGAGATATATGAGCCTATTTTGATGGGTTCAGGAGAAAATTGGGAAGGGATAAAGGCAGGGGAAGAAAGTGAGAGGGCAAGATGGGGGTCTGTGTTTACAGGAGAGGAGAAAGGAAAAAGAAAACAGTGAGAAAGAGACATTAAGAAAGAGAGGGGAGGGAAAGAATTAGAGGTGAAAATAGGGATTTGTTGACAGGACAGGGCCTAGGAGGAGAGAAAGAGAAACAGGATGAGAGAGAGAGCAAAAGGGAACCAGAAAGAGGTGGGAAAGAATCATAAAGAGAGAGACAGAAATAAAGGAGAGAGTGTATCTGTTTGTTACGCATGAATGTACAGCAGCGTTGCCCTGGAAACGCCAGCCGCTTGGATTATGAGCTGATTAGTTGCCCTCCTCCTTGAAGCCCCTCCAACTGGGCTGCCTCCACTCAACAGGGTGTGTGCGTGCTACCTGGGACATGGTCTGATGAACAATAGCACACACACATACACGCGTACACACACACACAGTCCTCATTCAGACACATACATACAATAAACTCAGTCTTTACTCTTGGTTGCCCATTGTACTCACTGTAGCCAATACCTTTCTGCGTCAACATCTCAATCTTTCACTCTCTGCTGGACTCTTCCTCTCTGCCTCTCTGCCTCTCTGTCTCTCTGCGTGTGACGTGGCAGGGTGCTAATCTTGGCCCTTATCTTTGCCTGCAGCTCTGCTCACATTCCCTTCTCCACAAGCACCTTATCTGCCATCACTGTCAATCAGAGCAGATCAGGCTACCTACAGCTGAGTCCGCTCGACCCCCCCCACCCTCCTCCCCTCGCCTCCGACGACCAGCCTCCCTATATGTCAATTACCAACACTGCTGCGCCCCATGCAGCCCCCCAGCCACTACACATGCAAACGTTTGTGCCATTATTAGATCCATCAACTGTTATCTTTTGTGTAAGTTCCCCCTGATTCAATTATTCCTCTGGCGTCTGTCTTGCACTTGAATGTTATAGCCTTTGCCAGAGCCATGATTAGCACATTTGACCACTAAACTCTGTGTCTTTACCAGCTATAATTAGCGGATCAGTTTGTGTACCTGCTCATTGCAAAAACAAGGGTGAAATTTAATTTTGAATATAATTTTCCTCAAGGGAATGGAGCTAAAATCACAGCAATAGTTCAGACGTATTTAGCACTGTAGCCACAAGTACTGTAGGTCTCTTGCAATCACTGCATATAGTACATATTTTGTATCATCATTGGGGAAAATAGTTTCTTTAATTTTCTCATAATTAAACAAAGTAATGTAATCACATCAGTATTTTATCCTGCTTATACAGCAGGGGCAAGCTTGTATACAAAAATGGGTGTCATCACTGGGCTAATATCATATAATGTGAACACTGAAAAAAAAAGGGTTTTCTTAAGGTTAGAATATCATGGTTTGGGTTAAAATAAGTACTTGGTTAAGCTTAGGGCACCTTCATCATCATGGTTACAATAATAACAACTTGGTTATAATTAGGGAATAACCACGGTCATAATTTAAAGAAAAAAAAAAAACAACGATAGCTGCTGGTAGGAAACATGAAATGAACTGCCGTCACTCATGTTAAAGTCTGATATTTTTTTGCTCTATAATAATGTCACATTGCTTCCTCCTTTGATTCCAGCATGCAAGAGTTGTAATTGCAACAGTCACTATGGGTCTGTGTCACTTGAACATTTACTCATGTTGTTTTTGGGCATTTTCTGAAACGACTAATCTTCTTCTTTTTCTCAAGAGTACAGTCTGGTGTAGTCATATGCATTATACTCACACCTCATTTCCTATCAAACAGACATGCAAATGAACACACACACTCCAGCCCATCAGCACTCTCCTCCAAACAGGCAGGGCCAGCGACCTCCCACCTGTGATCACGCTGGGAAACCCACCCATCTAAATACTGTGCAACCAGCCCACAGTCACACACCCACCCACTAATCAGGAGCACTAATCCAGACTGCCGGCATTTTTGGTTCACAAGCCTCGCCATGAGGGCAACCGCACTACAGGTACAACAAAAGGGGGGAAAAAATGAAATAGCACAAATCCCTTTTGGGCAGGTTTAATATTTTCAGGCGAGGGCACTTTTATGTAGGGGCAGGTGTGCTCTGGCTCCCTAATGCTGAAGTAATTGTAGATAATGGAGTTTTAAGGACAGCTGCTGATGCGGGTTTAAGTAGGATTTGGGTAGAGATTTATGGTGGAGGGAAAATGGGCGGACGGGTGGAAAAGTTGGAGAGGTGTAGGTGTGAGGGAGTGAAAGAGGAGGTGGAAAAGGAAATGTAGAGGTTAGGTGAGAGAGGGGTCTGCCTCAGCTTATCCCAGCAAAGGTGAGAAGCAGGAGGAAAGGGAGGGAGGGGAGAAAGAAAAAAGGATATGTCTCTATCTTATTGCAGAAAAAGCTCTGGGATTGAGAGGGTAAAAAAAACTCATCCATAGTTTAGTCTGGGCCAGTGCTTCTCGAGAAAAGGGGGTTATAGAGGGCACAAGCTGGATGACTAATTGGGGAGGATACGAAATGAGGCTTGACTCAATCTACACCCTTGAATCAACTCTGCCCTACAGTATGCATCAAATGGGCTCCCTAAGTGGTGCTTTTCCATTGATTATACCCTTTCAATGTTACGCTCCAACTCCTTGTTGGAGAAATTTGACAGAAAAAAAAGAGGGAGGAATCTAAAGGGGGCAGTTGAAATACCAGTCAATACTTAGCAGGGGCAAACCAGAAAAGTAGGAAAGCAGAGAGTGAGTAATATCATATAAACAGATAGCCATGAAAGCTATTTGAGAGAGAGAGAGAGAGAGAGGACAAGGTGTGTAAACGCCGTAAACGCAGCAGAGCGTGGCACTTCGGCTGGCATGGCACTCACACTTTATGAGGTGTGGAGGGGCCGTCTCCCTCGCCTCTCTGCCTGTTTTAATGATACAGTTTAAATGGAAAAGCTGGAGCTTCAGTCGGCACCAAGGACTCCACTCCCTTCGTCCACACACACAAACCTAAACGGGCATGCATAAATATCCACACACATGCGCGCACACAAACTTACCCCTGCACACACATCAGCATAATCTCAGGAAATTGGAACTGATTTGTACAAAACAGGAAATGTAATTTGTCATCTAATATGTTTGAAAAGCAGCAGTTTGGCGGCCTCGGGGAAGTTTTTACTTAAAAAATAAGCAAAACCATGACAACTTTACAGTTGAATACAACTATTTGAAGAAAATACAAAGTTATAGTCATCTAATGAACAACGGGGCTTTCATAGTTTTCATAGGAAATTGTATGAAAAATTGTCTTAGGACACGTAGGAGCTACAGTAGAGTTAACAGCCATGAGAATATATTGCTGACATTCCAACACACAAACATACCTCAGTACACAAGCATGCACACACACACAGTCACACACACTTTGTACACTGCACACAGGCTCTATAGATGATCATAGGCCCGAGGTAGAGCCTTGGATGAGGCTGGAGAGCGACAGCGATAAAGCCAGGAGGTGAAACTGGCTGTCAGAGCTGTGAAGTCTCCTCAGATCTGCCCCGTGTGCCTGGCCACTGTACAGACAGAAGAGAAGGTTTTACCCACACCCCTCACCTATCACTGTAACCTCTCAGAGGAGAACATACCGCAGTAATGCAATATTGATCTGACAATGTAGTGTGTGTGTGTCTCTGCACAGGTGTGCGTGTGTGTATTTGGGTGAGATGTGTGCTCTCCAGCCTAGTGTACAAGGGACTGAGCTGTGCGAACTTTGTATGTGTGTTGCATTGTTTGTGTGACTGTGGTGTGTTTGTGTGTGTGTGTGATAGAGAGGTGGCTATGAGAGCAATGCATTAATAAGCAAGAGGTGAGGTGTTAGCCTTGGTGCTATTTCTGACATCTCACTGTCAGAGCCTTCCTCTGCAGTGGCGAGCTTGACTGAACGGAAACTAGCGGGGGCCTGTGCACCCTCATTTCACCTTCCGCTCCTCTGTATCACCATCTTTTTCTCCTTCATTTTCCTTCTTTCTCACTACCTTTCTGTTGATGATGAGAAAATGTTATATGTGTGGCCATTATTCCTGCACTTTTACCTTTTAACATTTTTAATTTTACATTGTTTTATTTAATTGATATAACCATGTATTCTTCCTTTATTGCTACCTCCTATAGCTTTTTTTGGTGATTTTAGTTGTGTCTGCTCTTATCGTATGTCTGTACATTAGCACCATTGTAAATGAGGGTTCTCCCTCAATCTTTTTTTCTGAGGATTTCAATAAATAAATGATGATGATAATGATTTATATTTAAAATTAAATGTAAAACTTAGTTTACCAAGTAAAGAGATGTGAGTAGGACATATGGACATTTATTTACTAGGGTTAAATCTTAGTCTTAGTTTCTGATCCACATAGTATTTTTTCACTTTTTTTCTAAGGCTTCACATTACAAATACTGTGTATCTTTAAGTGTAAATGTAATTTATAGAATTAGTAATAACTTCTGGAATAATTGAAAACCTTTCTTTGTTTTCTGTTCATCATGTTTGCAAATCTTTTCATTTATACTGATAAAGTTATTGTATTGGTCACAAAATGAATGAAACCACTGACAAATACTTACAGTAATTTGCTATTTAATTGCAATTTCTTGTTTAATTAATTCATTGAGTCCTATAAATATGTGTGTTTATGTATAACTTGATTGTTTACAATTTTCCCAAAGCAGTTGCTGACCACAAAATATGTCACTGCACATCATCATAACAATAAAAGTAAATCAGGCATTTTTCTTTATATTTTTGTCTCTCTTATTTTGTCCATAGTGAACTCAAGCGTGAAATAGTAAAACAAATGGAGGCTGATACAGTATTTGCTCCTATCAAGTAAATAGTCCATTACTGTAATTCACATTGTTCCCATATGGAGTGGGTGGGGGTGGCGGGGGGACTAGAGTAAGAATTCACTGTATGTTCATAATGCTGCTTCATTATTTTTTTTCTTTATACACAAATAACTTTCTCATACAGACACATACAAATCGGTGTCTGTGTATCAGAGTTTGCAGTACTACACAGACAATGATCATTCATAAATGATCATTGTCAAAAAATATTGACACCCTCTATTGGCCCTTATGCTGCATTTTTTATTGTGTCTCACAGGCTAATAGTTTTGTAGACACTCTGGTTGTATTGCTTTACTGCACAAAGAGGTACAAACTGCAGCTATTGAAACAGCAAAACCACTGACATAAGATAGAAATACAGAGACCCGAGTCCTAAACATAGTGTGTCAGTACTCCCTTAATCCCAAACCAAAGAACAAAAAAAACCTAAACTGCCGTCTACAAGAAGCCAAAATAACTCTGCACAAATGCCCTCACTTCAAAGGTCTAAAATTCAAACTGGCTTGTACAGGAAAACAATTACAAGAGCACTCACATGCACATCACATACACATGCAATACACACGTGCACACACACACACACACACACACAGATAGTATAGTATGTAGACTGACTCATAGGAGCCCAGAAACAGCCGTTATTCCCAGTGCAATAAAACAGGCCGACTAACTAATGGAACCACCCACACACTAAACATACTTTTTATCACACACCACCTTCACAAACAAACACACACATTCTTTTTTGTCCCAGCCCACTCATTGCTCGTTAGCTGCTACATCGAGTGATTGTTTTTGCGTTGACACCGTCTGGCTGGGGCTCACTGTATCTGCTGAGAATGCACCAGCAAAAAATACTTAACACTTAACAAACTCTTCTGATTACAGTTTGACTTTTTCGCTGTCTCCTTCTCTCCCTCCTGTCTTTAATCAGCATGTAAACAAGCGCAAGGTCATTTTCTTTCTTAAACTAAATGGGGGAGATAAGAGGAGCGTGGCGTAGTTAATCCTTTGGACACGCTGATGGAGGAGTTTGTCCTGGTGATGCTCAAGTGTTAATTATGCAAGAATGCATCTCCTCTCATGCTCACTCTCATCATGACTCATCAGTTCTCTTTTGCTCCCTTTTCCTTGTTCCTTTGGCTCTCTCTTTCTCCACCCCCAACCCCCCTCTCTCTGTCCCCTCCAAAAAATGTCAGACATCCAATCAAATATTTTTCCTAAGTCCTAAGACCTGCCTTCGAGGTCCTCTGTGTGTGTCACTAAGTGTGAAGGTTTCCACGTGTGATTAACTGCAGTGTTTGATAACTCAGGCTGCCAGAGTGATTTGCTGAACTCAGCAACATCATGTTTTCTTTACCTCTTGTTTTGTCTTTGAACAGATACGTGCAGATTGCCTGGATGTCTTCAGTGATGGCCAGAATGAGATGTGAATTGCAATGATAGGCTACTAACTTACCTGTCACGGAGGCAGGGAGAGGAGAGGAGAGGAGAGGAAACAATAGCAGTGGAATACGAAAAAACCCCAAAAACGATAAAGTAAAGAATAACAAAGAAAGTAAAGCCTTTAAAATGTTAAATTTTCAATGCAGCTGTCTGTTAAGTAAAAGACAATAGATTCTTTGTTACTACCAACTCAATGTGGGGTGTCAACACCTGCTTCTACTAAGACATCATGCTGTCTGAAACTAGACTGAGATATCTTTTGAATATCACACAACTTTAAAGTAGATTTACACCTTGATCCATTCCATTCTCAAAATGAATGGAATGGAAGTTAAAGGGAAATTCCAGTATTTTCAACCCTTTCAATATTTTTGTAGCTGGTCCAATATTGAGCAAGATCGCTTCAGCCAGCAGTCGCAAAACAGGCTCCAGTGTAATCCTTGGGGGCAATTGCGCTTGTCAAAGTATGTCCACTAAAAGTGTTTGTTTTTGCCACTGACAGGCTAGATTGTTATTATAAGTGTCTCACAATGAAAGTAAATACAGGAACTAGCCGCTTGTAGCAGCATTATGGATAACTGCATAGAGATCTATATCTGGGGCAGCTTGCTGTCTAGCTGAACCACCCACATATTCCTCCATGCACGCCGGTTTGTTTACATGTATGAGGCTGACTTTCACCGCGGTTAGACAGTAAGGAAACTAAAAAAACATCATCCCGTGGACTATAATGAGGACGATTATGAGTCATTTCACTTTGACTGGCCAACCATATTTATTTGAGCCGGAGTACACAGAGAGGAGATAAAAGCGCTGGTGTTCCTGCAGTCACTGCTCTCCTGATGAGTGAAGAGGAAAACTTTTACTGCGGAGTAGGATCTGTTGCTGCCAGACTCAAAAAATCTAGAAGTGTCCATGGATGAGAGTAATCCCAGCTGTGTAACTACTACAAATGGTTTTACAGCTTTTATCAACATTGTCGTCCTGGAGACTGTTTCACTGCCACAGAATCAACTGGATGAAAAGAGCAAAGCAGGATGGACCAAATGTTCAGCTCCACATGGTAAGAAAAATGTGATTTCAACACATAACTGTGTGAGGAATTACAGAATGTTTATCCTTGCATTTTGGAAACTTACTTACTTCTCTAGCATGAACAGATGTTGAGCTATCCGCAGCCGCAGATGTAAACAAACCGACGTGCAAACTGGCTAGATGTAGTTCACTATGCAGTTATCCATAATGCTGCTACAAGTGGCTAGTTTCTGTGTTTACTTTCATTGTGAGACACTTAATCATAATAATCTTAGCCTGTCAGTGGCAAAAACAAGCACTTTTAGTGGACGTACTTTGACGGGCACAATTGCCCCCAAGGATTACATTGCAGCCTGTTTCACGGCTGCCAGCTGAAGCTATCTCACTCAATACTGGCCCATTCCAAAAACTTTTCTCCCCATTAGTCACTCAGACCCAAAATGATGGGAAAATAGGGTACAGGTTGAAAAATACTGGAATTTCCCGTTAATTACCAAAATCCACAACATTTTTGATGATTATGAGATTTTAAAAATTCCAGCCTGAAATATTCATTTTTTGTTTGTTTTTGATTTTTCTTTCCTGTGGTTATTGCCAAACAGCCCGATCTTGATGCGGCAGAGACTTTGATGTTTAATTGGTTTCGGAAATGTCATATTCCAGCGTGCAGCCTAACTAAGAGACAGCGATCCAGTTGGGTAAAAGACTAAAAGCATCATTCTTCATGGTATGACAGCACCCAGGCCTCATTTCCATCCCTCTCCACTATTTGTCAGCCTTCTCCTCTTTCCCAGTGAAGCAGCAATGTTAACAATGCTGTCCCCACATTTACCAGTTCTGCCTCATTACAGCTAAAGAAGTGGATAAATTAGCGCAGGAGAGCATGCACGGCTCCACGAGTCCAACTCCACCTGTCAGCGAGGGGAAAGATAGTGAATGTGTTGACGTGGTGGGAAGGTGTGAAAGAACTGCTCAGCTTACAAGCTTTCAACACATATTAAAACGAAACCCATCCAGTGAAGCTCTCATCTTTCCAAAATCGTTTGAGGTTCATCATTCAATATTTCTAGAATACAGGCAACAATACTCGGCAAAGATGTTCTGATTTTTCTCAATCAAGGATGTCTGTTCATCATCTTAAAAAGTTTGATAATCCGTTCTTCATTTTGTTCTAGCAGTCATTTTGAGTGGGTATACTGATTCAGCTTCCTCCTTTCAGACAATTTTTTAGCACAGAATAAAAACTTGTAATAAATGATAGCGGGTATCCAGCTTCCACTGTCTTTTGCAAGCATAGAATGTTCCTCTTTAAATCCTGGATCCTCATTTTGGAGGAAAATTCATGACTTGCGTCCTTTTCTTTCAGTAACTTGAGAAGCTGGGATTTTTCACCTGAACAACCTGTGCACCAGCCTGTTATACTGTATTGCAGTATATGTTCAAGATCAAGAGGACAAATGGTCATGGTTGTTGCCATCCTCTCTCCACCAAAACTCCTCCTGCCCTGCGGCCTTTAAAAACACTATCTCTCCTGCTCATCTGTCCAGCGCTTCTGGCCTGCCATCTTTATGGGCTGGTTAAAGGCATTCTCACAATCAACTATGTTTGTGCCCTGTCCACATCCAGTAAAAAAAAAAAAAAAACAGGCATTCCACGATGTCCACCCGCCTGCCTGCCAGGATTAACATTTCACACTCTCCAAGGTTGAAAATCCCATCAGATGGAACGAAATTAATTTTTGCACAATATTCAGGGCCACCAGCCACATAATAGGGGACAATGCCGAGTGCATCCCTCGATTGTGATTCCATTCACTCCCTAATCGGCAGTATGGCCGCGCACAGTGCAGCAGCGTAGTAAATGCTTTCATCCCAGGGGGATAAGAAAAACAATGGCCCTTTTTAATTTCTTTTCTAAAGCGGGCAGCAGAAAGAAAATGATATAGACGTAATTGATGATGAGGAGAGCACAGGGAGCCTTAGCAGAGGTCTCACGTCCAGTGCCCAGGCTTTTTTTTGCCTTTTTTTTTTGCTTCATAATGGCAACTGTTCACAGGCACTGGAGGTTGACAAATCTGGCACGGAGGACAAATTGATCGGCAACAGAACGCAATTTGTCCCTTAAAAGAATGGGTAAAGGCCCTGTGTGGCCTGAGTAATTAGTTTAAACTGCAGCATGTCTGTCCAGGAGTGGACCCGCTGGAGAGTGGCTCAGTATGTCCTCTGATAAGACGCCATGACACTGCAACAACTCTCACCTGGAATCCTCCTCACAGTCTTTACCACTAAATATATTCATTACGCATGTTTTAGATGGGGAAGGGGTTAATATGTCTTAGTGAAGTAATAGTGCATTTGTTTTTGTGTGTGTCTGCATGTGTGAGCTCACAAATTTTACCACCTTAAAAGTTCCCCTGAGATGTCACTGAAGACATCACTCCTCAGTGAGCAAGTCTTTTTTTTAAATAAAAAGTAAAATAAAACAAATTGTTTGAGAGCATACACAAATTAAAAATCTTTTATGGTTATTGCTTGCACACTACCGGCTCATCTAAAACGTGTGTGATTTTTGGAGAATAAAAATGACAAGGGGAATAATGCTGGTTGTGTATTTCCAGCGTGCACTGAGACACAGACAAAGACATATGGCCGCATCTGTGGTACGATGCGAGGAGAGGGTGTCAAGAACAGGAATGCGCTGCTCTATGGCAGTGTGCTTAGTGACACATAATACTGGTATTGCACAATCTCCCCCTGACCCATTTTTTGTGTGACATATATTGAATTCAATTTTCTGCACTTTTCATGCACAAAAGAATAAGAAGAGATAAAAAGTGAGATAAAAAAAAAACCCCAAACATTTCTCTTTTCGCTTTGGTAAAAGCTGATGCCTTCGAGCAAACCTTTTCAAATTTGAAGAAAAACATTTCAAAAAGTGTGAGTTGATAACATTTTCTCTCCTATTTTCTTCACTGTTTTGCTTGGCTGCCTTGTCATCAATACAGAGGTCAGGTGCTGCTGGTACTCTTACTCAGAAACCAAGAAAAGTGTATCCTTCCACACAGAAACCTCTACGTAAATGACAAGTCTAAGGTTGCGGTGCCATCCCACACTCAGCACATTCCAAAGAGAAAGTGTGGAAAAAGGGAGTGAAAGTGGTAGAGATATGATTAGGTAGAAGAAGGCATTGGGGAAGGGTAGGAAGAGGAAGAGAGACAAAGAGAAGCTGGATCTTTTTTTTCCCAGAATTTTTTAATTGGCTTTTGGGCTTCAGTAGCACCCAATTAGCATGCTTGTTACATGCGAACACCAAGAGCTAATTGGCCTGAGAGGAGAAATCGACGTGGCCCTGAAAGGAGAGAGCAGGATTCATTTGAAGATTTGCGGCTCCAATAGCGGCATGTTGGGAGGCTATTTGGCAAACAGTTGTAAATAATATTTCAGTGATGCAACAGCAAATATTATTTATATTTTCTTGCCGTCTTTATCGCCAGATGGTAATGCAAAATATGACTGCCATAAAGTTTATAGGCAATCAAAGAAAAGTATTAAGTCATCAGGACTTTTCTGTGATCAACAACTTACCTGAATCTACACAAATTGTCTTTATGTTGAAAGCAAATGTTAATGCTTTTTTCATAAACTACAATTTGGCCCAGGTCTATGTGTTAACATCAGGAATTAATGAGATTTTAGGAGAAATCATTCACAGGCATGACCTAACCTGTCCACATATAGTACTATGCTGCCCTACATTAGGGAATATGCTGAATGTGCACGTAAACACAACAGTACTATGAGCTTACCAAGGGCAAGAGGCTGAATCTCTGATTACATTTACTTTACAAACTGTAGCAGCAGGATCTAATGCACAGGACATCAAGAGCTCATTATGCTCTTTACATGCAATTAATCAAACAATGTAAACAAAGCTCGCTTCAGCCACAACAGATAGAACTCAATTCCCCTGTGGTGACTCAAATGCGGAACACACAGTACAAGATTTAGTAAATAAAGGAAAGTGAATTACAGAAAATTTAAGATTCACAGCCAATCTGGGGATGATGTAAGAGTCGTGGCTTCCTGCTGAGAGAACACACACAAATATCTCTGCCTCTTCTCTGTCTCACTGTTAAGCCTGTAGAATCCTAGAATACTGTGAAATGCAGGCAATGTGTTAATATGAAAATATCTGCAATGTGCAGGAAAAGTGAGGAAAACACATTTTGTAACTATGAAAGTATTACATGAAGGAGGCACCAGTACAAATATAGCAGTATGACCAAAATACAAAGTACACTAAAGAAAAGATCTGTACCAAGTGAACTTTTCAAGAGTAAACATTTCTGAAATTGTAAAATTGTAACCCTAACTTTTTAAGGGCAGAATCAGTAATGCCAACGTTAACTTATTTTTCATCAGAAGCCATGCCCCATTTACAATCAATAAATGGGGCATCACTGATTGTAATTCACATTTTGATGCAGGTAGACACACTGGGAGAGAAGTTAATTATTAATTTTTACCCTCAAATTAAAGGATAGGCTCACAATTTTTCAAGTCTATCTTAAAACAATTGTAAGGTGCCCAAATGACCAATGAAACAGGCTTTGCTTGCTACTGTCATTTGTCCTGTTCATACTGGTTGTTAAAGATCCTGTTTTGATGCATTTTCAATGTAAGTGATGGACAAAATCCACAGTCCTCCTTCCATGCAAAAATGTATTCAAACGTTTAGCTAATACTAATATGAGGCACCCATCCAAGTCAAATCAAGTAGATATCTTACAAAGTTACTGCCTTTTTAGTACAAATGTCCCCTTTTTTATTATCCTTCCACTGCAGCTCAACAAGGAAACACAAAGAGGGAATTTTATACTAAAAATGCTTAATCTTTGAAAGATAACCACTTTATTTGACTAATTTGGACAGCTTCATATTATCTTCAGATACATTTTTGAGTACATTTCTGCACAAAACAAGGACTCCATCACTTACATTGAAGCCCATTAGGAAGGGATTTTACACTACTAACTAGCATACAGTGGTTAAGTTAATAGGCGAAGATTTTTGGGATGAATGAAGTGATGCATTTATTTAGATGTTAACATGTTACTGTTGGATCAAACATGTCTGTTGTTGCAGTTTAGTAGTATACTGTATAAAGTGTTTTCTGGGAGAAGAAGGTTGACCACACCCATCACCTGTGTGAACACTCCAACCTGTTAAGCTAAGAAGGGCAGCCTTTGCTGTATGCAGCCCATATACAGTACATATGTGTCCTGTAGGAATGACACCTAAGACATCCTCTTGCTGTAGAAATGATCATAGTACTTCATCTTTGTCTGTCTTCTCTTTCTCTCAACCAGCCACGCGTCAGCAAACCCTAATGTAGCAGAAAAACAACAAAATGGAGACATAGGACTTTGGCAAAAGGATAAGATTTGTGAAGCTCTTACCACCTCTTCTCTAGTGAGACTATTTTTCTATTGACAGATGTCAGAAGGACAGGTTATACATGGCTGCAGTGCTCTGGCTTTGTCTGTTGCAGACCAAAGCCAACTGGTCACCAAGACAACAATTCATCAAACTCACATGCATTCAGCAAACTTTTCCCATCCTGATTTTTTGGATGGAATATTTTCAAGTAGCAGCTACATCTTTGTGCTCTTTGAAGAAACCCTAAAAATGCTATAGTCAGGATAAATAAAGTGGAATCCTTCATCTCGGTCCTCCAGAGCTTTGTGGAAGGTTTCTACTAGAAAAGTACATATTGGTGTAAATGAGGATGTCATACAAGGACTTTGACTCTATCCTGGTGTTAATGAAACCATTCTTTAATCTTTCTAAGAGTCCATACAGAGGCACCTTGGAAAACAGAGACATCACAGGTGAGCAGTGTTTACAGCACAAGGTGTTCAAGTGCTCTCATATTATACATGGCCATATAAGCCTCATGACAAAACGACTGTCCATCTCTAAATGTAGCCTCATCCACAAATAGGGAAAATGATACATGAACATGATAAATTAGTGTAATAATTAGCAGAGTTTTTCTAAAGCAACATATATTTGAATTTAACCTCACATGGCATGACTGTGTACATGCTGTTGCAAATGTAATTTACTTATGTCAAATTCATTTTTGAGGCAGCGTTGGTATTATTTTGTTAGCCCAATATATTACTTTTCTGCTAAAGTTTACAAAGCATCAGATATTTTAAATGTTGTTTTTTTTTTCACGTGTCCTCTTGTAAAAGACACACATGATATTTTTAAATGCCAGGTGTCTCATTGAAACAAAATTTGCATTTAGGTTGCCTGACAGTCACACAGCCACAACCGTACTGCACAATCATACCGGCAGCGCTGTGTGGCGAAGCCACTGAAATGGCAGCATTATACGACAGAACATCTCAAACCATCAGGCCATGACAATGACAATGAGGCTTGTCCAAAAGTGTCACCTCTCTCTGTCTTTGTCTGTCTCAGTCTCTCTCCAACTCTCCTTGTTTTCTCTTTCTCTCTGTCTCATACATGCATCAACACACACACATACACACACAGAAAGACAGAACAGCTTTATTAGCCCTCTGTATGCAGGCTGTGCTCAGCCCGAGATTGCAGGACTGACCCCTCGCTGTGAGCTGTACAGGGGAAATGTTTACCCAAACCCCACAGAGCCATGCCATTAACCTCTTTCTGGATATAAGACAAACAAGAATTTCCCTTCATGAGGGCAATAAAGACAGGAACACCTATCCAGGACCATCATGACAATCATCTCATTATGAAGCTGCGGGAGGCAGTAACAAGCCAGGGAGCCCTCTCTCCCGGGGACTCTTCGCCGCAGTGTACCGATGTGCCTAATATTCAGTAAAGTACCTATGATAGGCAGTGAAGTGCAAACATCTGATTAACCAAACAGTGAGGAACCATATAAAGCCCAAAACTCCATCACCCACCCCTGACCCTACCACCCTCCCCCTTTCCAAGCCATTCTCTATCCATACTTTCCTCCTCTCCTACTTCCTGTCTCTTCCATCCTATCGCCTTATGTCTCTCCGTACCTCTCTCCCTCCCTGGAGATTTAGATGGATATCCTGAGGCTCTGATTAAAGCCCCAACCTGGGACGTGGTGAAAGGGAAAGGGGCGGGGGGGGGGGTTGCTGTGAGGTGCTTGGGCTCTGGAGCAGCTTCTCCTTCTTAGGGACCCGCGGGCATAATTCAATCACACCTCGATAATTCCCCTGATGTGAAAGTCAATCCCCCTCACACACATCAAGTACAGATAGACACCACAAGCTCACACTCATCCCAGATTGAGGGTCTCCTCCTGGGTGGGCTTAAGAGCCCACTATGGGGTACGTTTTACCTGTGTCATTTGAAGAGGCCATTATTTTAATTGAAAAAGTTACCCGCCCGCCAAAGGCTGATATATGATAGAAGACGTGGGGTGGGGGGGGGAGGAGAGAGAATTAAAACAAAAACACCAGATGGTGATATACATGGTAAAAATGATTGTTTATACTTACTGTTTGATTATATGTGATAATGAGAGTGGGATTCCTCAAGGCAATTAGTGTCTGCGGCAGCCATATTGTGAGAGGACAGGGGAAGGACGGCACAGGCTGTTATGAAGGAGCGCTTATCAAATATCTCCGCCGGGGTGATTAGTGTAATAAGACACTGCAAGGTGAGATAGGCCACTCACACTCTTTTAGTATGTCTCCGTGTGTGCGTGTAGGTGAGTGAGTGAGAAAGGATGTGTGTGAGAGTGAGCAAGAAAAAGAGACTGAGAGGGAGAAAGTATGAGAGACCCCTTCCATCTGTTTCCATGTCTGAGTGTCTTAATGTGTGTCTTAATGTATGCCGTGTCCCCATGTGCCTCCGTGTGTGTGTATGTGTGTGTGTGAATGTGATATAATTCCTATGTTAATGTAGGTTCCCATGCCAGCCTGGCTGCCCCAAGGGCTTTAGCCTATGACAGAGGGCAGATCGGGGGCACTTACCCCTGGCAGAGTCTTCTGTTCATGGAGGGCGCTCTGGGCCTTCAGTGCTGACTCTCTGGCACAGTATGTTAGAAAGGCACATCCTAAAGTGTCAGGGAGACAGGAGAAAGATAGGATTATTCAACCAGAAAAAGCTTGACTACTACATACCACCATTAACAATTGAAAAAGAGGGACAAAAATTACAGTGACATTAGATTTATGGCCATCTTTAGAGGAAAAGTACATTTAATGTATGTTGTGCTTTTTAGGGTACTTAACAGTCTTACAGACTTTATAGTAGACCGCAGACATAAACTCCCTATAGTATAAAGTCATGTTAATGTCATTATGATGATCTAGGGATTTCAACATTTATTATGCATCAAGGACAATGTCTAAAATGTAAAAATACTGGTTGTAAAAAAAAGATAAACTAGCTTTCACCATCATCTTAATATCAGCCCATGTAGATCTTGATTTTCATTGGATAGCTCTACAATGAAACTCCAACAAGTCGCGTTCTAAACACACCATGTGAAGCCAGCCTAACACCTCTCCTCCGATATTTATTAGAAGATTAAGCATTCCTTCTGTCGACTTCCAAAACCTACATTGTAACCCTCCAAATAGACCCAGAGATTTGTGATTTCACTGAAGTAATTCCAATCTACGCATGGCCATAATATAAGACTTACTAGAGTTTTACAAGCTATTGCCAAAAACATGAATTATATTAAAATGGAATTCATACACTCCGCTGACAATTGGAATGTGTCTCTCTGAAGTTAATAGCTCCATACCCCCAGAGAAAATAACATGCTGGTTGAGAAATAAGATTAAAATTTTACACCATTTTTTTCTTATTCAAAATATGACAACCCGTTCAGATCAGATTTACTGAACTCATGTATATCTCCACTGTTTATCAGAATAAACTGTTTACCACACAGGTTACATTTTTTTGTTGTTGTTATCTAATTCTGTCATTTCTTCCATTCAGTTTGATATAGTAAAATAGACAAAGCAAAATAAAACAACAAAATATTCATCATACGGATGTACAAACTGGTGTGTTCCTGGGGGTAAAGTTTGACAGAGTGGTGATGGAAAATGCTTAGTCACCCCAGATTGGGTGATTTTTTTTTGTTTCAGTTACTAAAAAAATATGCATACTACTTTCTGATGAACGATCACTTTCATAATTATTGAACCAAGCACAAGAGGAAAAAGTCAAACAGTATGCAGATTTTTTTTTTAGCAGCTGAGTCATTAAAAACCTCTCAAACTGTACTCTCACACATCTCTGGAGACTTTTCCTAAAGTTGGAAAATTCAGGAAAACAGAATGAATAAGCATCAATAAATAAGGCTCTAACAAATATGTGACAGCTTTCATTAAAGGGTGAGTGGTTGCTCTGTTATGCGCTTGGCAGAGCTGACAGTGGGTGACCCCGTTCAGAAGAGGTTTTGCACTGTGCAGCATAATTTCCCATTACTACATGTCACACCTGCTGCCAAGGATTCCCATGGGAGGGGAGAGAGAGAAACACACACACACACACACACATACACACACATACAGGAGATGATACCCAGCATGCAGCACATAGCACCCATCAACCACCGAAACTGAGCAACACACTCTGGCGCCCAGCCAAAAGAGCTCCCTCTCACGACAACCTTCACCCACCTCCACAACTAGACAGTTACTCAAGAGGAAAAATCACCTTAATGACACTGATGAAACATCATGCCACACAGCAAAACGGAAAAGTTTGGGAGCCTGGGGAAATACTCTTCATCCTTTGTGACGTTACAGAACTATGGGACATGAGCCAAGGCCTCCCGAGGGGCATGCCCTATAGCAAAGGCTTATGGGAATGGTAGTCTGTTCCTGACACTGTTTCTGCCACTGCCCTCACATTCTTTTGGTATTTCCCTCACTGATTTGCAGATGTTGAGAATACATCATGACAAGCTTTCATCATGTGATGTACTGTTGAATGTCATTAAAAAAAGTCCCTACTACAATTCAGTGTAAATTCTCATGCAGCAGTGATGGCGATTTTTAGTTTACAAATGAAGTTTGACTATTGTCCCTCCTTGGAAGTAGCCTTGGACTGTTCTTTTATGAAAGATTTAAAAAAAAAAAAAAAAGTGTGGCAATAAAAAGCCTTACTTTTGGATAAGATAATTTAACATAATAACTTTTTTTACTTGATTTTTTCTTAAATTTCTTTTTTTTTTTTTTTGCTTTATTTTAACCTATTTTAATTTTTCTAGCTCAAGTCTGTTTTTCCAGAAGCATGATTAACAGCAATGAGTTATTGTTTAAAGAAAAATATCAGTTCAAATGTATTGTTAAACTCTTTGTGCAGCGCAGCCTTTAAAATTCAGACCATCTGCATGGCTGCCACAGCTTCCTCACAGCAGTGGGAATTCGGCAGGGCTTTAGGAAAGCTTCATTTCCAACAGTGTTGGCTCAGGGGACAACTTAAGCCCAAAGGAGTTAGTGATTGAGAAAGCCAGTTGTGGAACAGATGAGCATTCAGCTTGGAGGAGAGGCACAATGATGCCGTTTGAGAGAAGGTAACAGGGATGTACCAGCTGGTCACAGGATAGCACTGTCAGCTTAAAATTTTAAATTACCTAATTGGCATGGGATTACGTTCGTACTTAATGACACCACACAAAAATGTTACCTGTCACTGTGATGAATACCATAACTTAAGCAAATGATGCAAGATTTAAGTCTCTACAAGTTGATTTTCCTAAAGTGCTGGAAGTATTGAAAAAGAACTGGCTGCCTCAAAGATAGGAAGGACACATTAACAGTAACGTGAGGTACATTATTTTTAGTAAAATGGCTAAAATGTGCAAAAACTCTTTGTTCTTTAATGCCTCACATTGATTTTCTTGTACTGATACTTAAGATCTTCATGTGATTAAAAGTTTGAATCACTGAAATATTCTAAAGACTGACGGAAATAAGATGGGAAGAAGAGGAAAATGGGAACATGGACAAGGCTCTAAAATTAAGGGTAAACTTAGGTGGTAGTTCAACAGAAGGACTGGTGGCTTCCTGTGATGAGGAGGTTAAGTGGGGTGAAAATAATACTTTGGTAATCACAGACAATTTACGACACCATAATTTCAGTGAGGGACAAAAGTTCAACAAATTATATTTAAGGCAAATGAAAAAGCAAACCCTGCAAACTGGTTCAAAGAGAAAGCAGGAAATGTGTGTGTTTGCATTTGCAAGACACGTTTTGGGTAATTACTTAAAGAACTTTTTCCCCTGTAACGCCTCTTCTAACAATTTGTTTTAAAATGGAAATTAGTATGTGCTCACAATTGCATGCATCCAGGCATTAAGAGTAAATTGTGCTTTTTTAAGGCATCAGGTACCTGTAATTGAAATAACTCCAGAACAAATTTGTATAAAATTTCAATTCATTAGCAGTGAATTCATGAATCATGAGCAATTTGCTCTCCTTCAGTCTCCTCACACAATGTCTGATCCAAGAATGTTCATTAAACTGGGAAAAGAATGCAAATTAATTTCCGAAAAAGATCTAGGCGCAGAAATTATGTAAAACAACTGGATGCAGCTGAATGTGACAGCCTGACCCTCTCATGGGTACTGAGACAAATACGATGTGAGAATTCATCCACTGCTTCATGTTTCTGTGTTAACCACACTATTACCTGCAGAGCATCTTTCTATCTTTTAGTAGTTCCATCCATCTACATTCAGAGCAGCCTGTTCAGAGCACTTCCTGTAGCTGTCTGGTTCATACACAAGCCCCCTTCTAATGATCAAAGAGGTCATCTGTAGACTTAAGCTACACTTGTCACTCAACTTATACAAACTGTCAATCACTGTCCAACACTTTCTTTACAACACTCATACTGTAGATAAAACCCAATACAAGCATGGACCTGTAACTCCTAGTTGCCATTTCAAAAAGAAGAGATCAAATTTAATTTCCTTGAAAACTGCAAAACGTATGTTTTGAAAATTAACTTTCAAGGATTTGTTGCTACATTCTTTGACTTATTTGCAATTAGATATTAGTGCCCTACTGTGGTTTACATTTGACATTTCAATGGCTGAGAGGGCTTTTTTATGTCAATTTGGCAGGCTATTTATAGCCAATTACACTGCATGGACCTACCAAGGAGAGCAGAATGGATGAGGATATTTAACAACTCTTTGTATCTCTTCCTCCTGGCTGTGTGGTGCAGCTCAGAGTCCCTCCTCTCAGCATCAGAGACGGATTGATAGATAACTCTACTCAAGCAAAAGATTTGCCCCCCACTAACATTCAGCATGTCTGAACAATGCATGCGTTCTGGCACTGACACTAAGTATTATGATAATGTAGTGCTCAGTGAAATGATGGATGTTAAACAGCACAACCTGGCTGCACCACACACTGATGAGCCCCATGCCCGCCAATAGTGTCAAGTCATCCCACTCGCTGTATAAGGCTCCCTGACGACACACAAACTATCAAACCGACATTAAAGGCAACAGTGTATGGTATGGTTATGGCGCAGGGCTGAACAGCACTGAATCTCAGTGCCCCGGCATAACTGCTAAATACTGAAGAAACCCTTTTTTTCAGTTAATTTTACAAAAAAGTGATCTAAAAAATTTCACCTGTGCAACATTTCCAAAAAAGAAGAATCTAGTTGACGTTAATGATATGGGCAACCCAAAACCTGGCAGAGGTAATACATCTGAACAAGAAAACACTAGAGACAATGGTAGCACCAGCACAAGCCACACTGAAATAATGAGAGCCATTAAGGAGATGGTAGGTCGAGTTACCAACAAAATTGAGGTGGTCTTGTCGGCTGTCAGTGAAGTTAAACAACAAATCGCTGTAGCTGAAGAACATATCTCAGGTGCAGAAGACAAAATCAATCAACTTGAAACTCATGCAAAATCACTGGAGTCATATGTTGAAATACTACAAATGAAAGTGGATGAACTGGAGTGCCGGAGTCGTATAGATATACCTCAGACTAATAGGCCTCCCTGAGAAAGAAGAGGGTCAGGACATATATGTATTTTCCTGGAAAGCTGGCTTCCCAAAGTTTTAGGTATGGATATGCTTCTCTCTCCACTGATAATTGAGAGAGCGCACCTGATCTCTGACTCCAGGAGAGGTTTGAATTCAACTACACCGAGAACTTTAATTATGAGGTTTTTGGATTCTGAGGGCTGCTAAAGACAAAGGAAAAGTGATATATAAAGACAAAATTCTTTCCAGATCTGTCTGTTGAGACCCACAAGAAGCAACAAAACTACAATGAAACGCGCCAGGCGCTGCATGATAAAGTCATCATTAAACTCAGGATCCTGTTCCCAGCTCGTCTGCTGGGTACATATGGAGACCGAGCATACACCTTTAATAATCCTGCTGAAGTGAAAAGCTTCATGGAAAATCTGAACTAATAACTTTCTGCCTGGATGAACTCTGTTTGAAGGGTTGGGGAAGTTTTTTTTTTTTTTTGGTTTCATTTTCTTTGGTATTTTCCTTTTTCCCTAGCAGGATGGATCACACAGAGGGCTGCAAAACTCCCACACGTTCCCATTCCCAACTTGTCAAATACTGCCGCTTTGTCATGCCCCTCGGTGTATGATACTGTGTTAAGGTTTTCTTTTAATGATATCCTCAACATTTCTCAACACAAAAACTCAAAAGTGTCCTTGATAACTCAACAATGCAATAGGTTAATGTTATGGCCATCCGTTTTAATTATTTCTCCTTCAAGTCTGAGAAATTAAGGGTTCTTTTGTCTGTTTTGGATAGCGGAAGGCTGCGTCACCCATGATCCTCAGCCACTGTTACTATGGAGACAAAGACAGTCTGCTTTGTTACCCATTACAAAACTTTTATTTACTATTATATCTACTATTTACTTTTAATTACTGAATTTATTCCAAACTGATTAAGATTTGTGTGTGTTCATGGAGTCACACCCCCTTCACACACAACAGAGACAGTGGCGTTTGGATTTGTGATTGTGGCTGACTGGCAGCAATTTCAAATGGAATGAAGCCCACCCATGGCAGACAACCCAAAACAGTAGTTGAACATGCCAAGTCCACCCACAACACAATGCCCTTCCCTAACCCTAACCTGCATTGCCACTAAATTGCATCAAATCTTGCACCATGGCCATATATACCGGATGAAGATGGGGTTGTCAAACTGGACTTTACATTTCACATTCCTCGTTTAATCCCTGCACTTATCACTTTCATATATTTCATCAAACTGGACTTCAGATTGTACATTGCATTCAACCTCCACTTTTATATTATTTAATTATTTATGCATGTCACATTTAATTTTTGCTCTTGTCACCTTCATATATTTCATACACTTCATTTTTTTGTCCATGGCACAGTCCATATTTCCTTTGTACTGTTAATATCCCATTTCTAAACTATTTCTATTCCATTCTGTAAAAAGATTTTAAATTTTAAATTTAATTACTTTGTTTATTTCATTATTATTATTACCTCACTTTTGTCTATTTAAATCCCAAAACCAAGAATCATTAAGATAAAAAAATCTCCAGGGTTGTGTGAATAGTAGCCTATGCATTCTGTCAGAAGCCTACTGGATATGCTTATATGCCTTATATGCTGATTCTGATGTTTCATATTTGATAACATGTTGTTGACAAGTTGCCATGGTATAATAATAATACATAATAATAAATAATAAAAGTTAAGTTCAAAATCATTCAGTCATACTGCTTGCTTATGTTTATTTACACACAATTATCAATTAAACAAAGAGACAAATCATATATAAATACGACTGGATCCTTGTGTTGCAAGATTATAGATAAATGTAGTATTTTGCTTATGGAACAAGATGTAAAAGAGGTATATTTGTATTTTAATTGCACGTATTATGTTCCAGATTTTTATGAAAATGTAGTCCCACAATTGAAGGTCCTCAACCAATAAAGTGATAGCAGCCTGTTGAACTGTTTGTATTTTGTTGTTTATAGCCTGTGTGCTCACTGAGGTCACCTGAGCCAGAGGGTCAAAGGAGCTTCCAAGCATGCAGTATCCTGACATAACTAGAAAAGGTTTGGTTATTATGTGCATATTGCATATTAAACATTAGTATTGTTATTATGTTAATTGACTATTATTATTATTTCCATGTGAAAGCAATTAATATGCAATTATTTGATTAAAGATTTTGATTAAGTCACAATTTAAGAAGAAATTTCATTTTGCAACATCTCAAAATGAGGTCCTGCATATATGATAGATAGATAGATAGATGGATAGATAGACACAAAAAAATAATTTCAAACAGATTAAAACAGTTACAAGCAAATGTTGTCTTTCTTCAGGAGACACATTTGTTCCCAGGAGACATCTCTAATATTAGTAAGGCATAAATGGTCAGGACAGGTTTTTTCTCATCATTTTCCTCTCAGTCAAGAGGGGTCATTATACTTATTCATTACTGTATTCTGTTTCAGATCCAGAATGTAATCAAAGACCCAGAGGGTAGATTTTTGGTAGTTCAAGGCACATGTAAAGATGATAGATTAAATATAAAAAATGTTTATGGCCCAAATATGCATGATCCTGGATTCTATACCAATTTATTCCTTATAGTTTCCAGTCTTTCTGGACAGAATATTGTTGCAGGAGACTTCAGTTGTACTTTAGACCCAGCTAAAGATCGTTCAACACAAATTGATAATTCCCATATGAACACAATGAAAGACAATTATTCAGTTTATGGAAGAACTCCATTTAATAGATGTATGGAGGGTCTTAAACCCTTTTTCATTAACTTATTCCTGTTATTCAAGTAGATATCATAAATACTTGCCTGTTGACTCTTTCTTAATCTCTGCCCAGCTAATGTCTAAATAGAAAATTGTCAATACAATAGTATTATCATATCAGATCATGCCTCTATTTCCTTGACTTACATAGACTCTAAATTAATTTGTGACCCTCTAAGATGACGATCTCAGTTAAAGTGGCTCCTGGATCCCTCATTTATAGAATTTCTAGGGAAACAAATAGGCTTTTTTTTAATGAAGTCTAATGAAACCTCTGTAACCACTAGATGGGAAGCCTTTAAAGCATTTATTGGAGAGCAGATTGTAAGCTACATTAGTACAAATTCAGGACATGGCAATCTTACACTCTAAAAAAATTGGATCAAAACTTAGGAGACAGTGCAAAGGTACAACAGAAATCACTTCTTTATAGAACGAATTACAATAAGATGTCAGCAAATCTTGCAGAATAAAGTTTGTTGAAGCTCAAACAAGCTTAGTATGACCAAGGGGAAATACAGGGAAAACCTTTAGCCTGGCATATTAAACAGCAGCAACAGAATAGGCCTATTCACTGTACTGAAGATAATAAAGGAAAACATATGTTTGACCCAGTAGTGATAAATAATACATTTAAAGCATTTAATGAGAAACTACACCATAATGAACACATAATGAATTTAGATGCACAAAATATTTTTTAAGATCAGTTAAATACTTCATGAATGTCAGAAGAATCCAAAACGAACCTAGATTCAAATCTAACTTTAAAGGAAATTTCAGAGGCCATACATGATATGAATACAGGAAAGGCTCCTGGGCCAAATGGCTTACTAATGGACATTTATAAAAAATTTAGAGATAAATTATTGAGACTACTTCTACAAATGTTCCTTGAAGCTTTTCAGGAAGAATTGTTATCGACATCTTTAAGAGGAGCTTTAATGATTCTACTTCTGAAACCTGGAAAATCAAATAGCAAGTGTGAAAATTTTCGTCTAATTAGTCTTCTTAACTTGGATATGAAAATTCTTAGCAAATTACTGGTAAGGCGATTAGAGAGGGTACTCCCTAAACAGATCCACTGGGATCAGCAGAAAAAGTATTTGATAGGGTCGAATCTTTTTCCTATTCTTACTAAATTTGACTTTGGGGAAACATTCTGCAACTGGGTTAAATTACAGTATACAAACTCAACGGCTGAAATCTTAGCCAACACTACACTATCCAAACCAATCTCAATATCTAGAAGATACCACCAAGGATGCCCCCTCTCCCCTCTTCTTTTTGTTTTAGCTATCAAACCACTTGCCATAGCAATAAGGTCCCATAAGGATTAAGCTGGTATTCAAATAGGCCAAACTGGACATAGGATAGCACTATTTGCTGATGATGTCATTGTTTGTATGAAAAAATGTAGATAAATCAATTCCAACATTATTAAATATTGTCTCAATCTTTGGGAAAATATCAGGATATAAGGTCAATAATAAGAACCTTCATATTATTAAATGAAAGGGAGAGGACAAAGCCTAGTCAGAATGTGGCACAATTATTTCACCTACTTGGGAATAAGATTGTCCCTTGTATAATAATATAAAACACAAACTAATTATGACCCAGTGTTAGAGCAGGCTACCAAACTCCTGGCATGAAGGATGACATTACCAATCTCTTTAATTGGCAGAATTAATATTTTAAAAATTGATCTTCTGCCAAAGTTTCTCTATTTGTTTCAGAATGTACCTCTACCCCCACCAAGATACTATTATTTATTGTATTTCCGATGCTTAAGAGGGCTTTTAGCAAATTTATATGGAACAACAAACGCCCAAGATTATGTTTATCGCTTCTATGCCTTGCAAATGACAAGGGAGGACTTAAGTGCCTAGATTTGCAGTGGTACTACTGGGCAGCTCAACTACAAACAACTATGTTTTCTTTTTCTTTAGATAATGTCCCAGGTTGGATAGAGTGAGAGGACTGTTCTCTTGACTCAAATTTACTGCTACATCTATATTTATATTCATCAAAACTGAAGGTCTTAAAATGTGGTTCAGAAGGAGCATTAGACAGACTGGAGATTTATGAGGAGGTGAATCTTATGTCCTTTCAAGAACTGTCAGCTAAATGTGATTTACAAAGCAAAGACTTTTTAAAATTCCTTCAAATATGAAATTTTATATACAGTGGGGTCCAATAGCTCAAAAACAAATATATGAATGTCCTGCCCTCTCCTCCTTGGAAGAAATTAGACTAAAAAAATTATTAAAGCAGAGGACTGATTTCATCCCTTTATGATTTTCTAGTCAAAGGATCTCAAGTGTCCTCAGAGAAAACTTTACAGGTATGGAGAAAAGATTTAACATCGACGATTGGAAGAAAATATATGAGGAAATAAAGACACATTCAATAAATAGTCACCTTAAATTAATTCAGGTCAAATGGCTGAAGCGTACATATGTAACACCTGTCAAAATTCACAAATTTGACAGTAGTATCCCAGATACTTGTACTCAATATAATGATGTCAAAGGAACACTTCTTCATTGCTTATGGGAACATAGATAAGGACTTTCTGGAAAGATGTACATCATACTATTGCACAGTTGTTTTCAGTACACCTACCTCCCCTTTGAACCTAGAGTATTTATCATTTGTCATATCATTACC
Organism: Thunnus thynnus; assembly: GCF_963924715.1. Lineage (NCBI taxonomy): Eukaryota > Metazoa > Chordata > Actinopteri > Scombriformes > Scombridae > Thunnus > Thunnus thynnus. Next base: position 28,743,194 of record NC_089517.1, on the reverse strand, counting down.
CTAAAGATTTAAATATAAAAAGGGCCATTATGTGCTTATCAACATGTGCATTTTGCAAGCAATGAGGCTGATATCCCTTAACTGGAAAGTAGAAATAAACCATCTATAGGTAAGTGGATTAAGAAGATGGCATCTTGTATGTATAGAAAAAATTACATATATACTGTTAAACAAACAAGTGACATTTAAGGAAATACAGCATGGGTTCCCTTAGTACAGTTTCTTAAAAGGGAAGAAACATCATGGGGGCAGAAATTAGTTTTTTTTTTTTGTTTATTTGTTTTGTTATCTTTTTGTTTTCTATTTGTCTTGTCCTTTGTCTTTCTCTTCTTATCTTGTGTTTCTATGTTAGTTGACTACTTTCTGGTATGAACTCTCAGTATGAATTGTTAATGTGCTATGAATTCTTACTATTTGTTACCAGCAGTTTGTATTGTTTTGCCCGGAGGAGTCTGAGGGGAAGGTTGGTGTAGGTGGGGTTAAGGGGATAATATGTTATGGTTCGGGCTGTATTGTATTTGTTTTACTTTTATATTCTTTGTCCCATGACTATTTATGTTTAAAAAATAATTTTAAAATATTCTCAAAAAAAAAAAAAAAAAAAAGGCAACAGTGCCTAACAACTATGAGGCAGGATATAATCATCCATTAAAAGAAACAGATGAAAAAAAACACAGCTACATTCACACACTGAAGTCCCTGGAGATACCCTAAATGCCCAAAGTAAGAATTCACAAAGCACAAAACATCTGTTCAAACTGATGCAGTACAATCCACATGAATTAGTCATGAGCAAACATGACATATTTTGATCTGCCCTTAAATCCATAATTATGGTGCAATTCTGTGTCACAGGACTCGGGTTGTGAAAAAGGTAGAGCTGCAAATCATCCATTAGCTATGGTTTACTAACTGATGCCAACAGCCATATACATCATCTATCTGAAACAAATCAAATCTTTCTCAACCACATACTGAGCTCAAAGAAGGATTTCAAAGTAGCAGTCAAACCAAATTCATGGCACGACACTAAATCTTTATGAACTTTATGTTTTGGGGATCATGGAGCCAAGCTGATTATATCCTCCCCCACTCCTGTGCTGTGAAAAATGTTTGTGTTACTGTTTATGATAAAAATGTGGATTGAATTTGTGGTTATATTACAACATTGGGTGCCTCCCGGGCTTTTGACATAATAGCTTGCCACTATCCATTGGCATATTATGCATTTTTGTGCACCAAATAGAACACAAATTACTTTTTAAAGCACTATGCAACACATATAATGTGGACCAAAGATTATTGCAAAACCTTAGATTGTACAGATGTGAAGGAAATTACTCTAAAAGCTATGCTATTACATTGTTGATGATAGTTACACGGCTAACACTTGTCTGTGTAAATTAATCCCATTCATCCAGAAAGTACAACATCAGGTTGAAATAAAACTATTCACTGTTCTGTAGCTGTAGAGATGAAGATGTTTCATCATCAAAGGGGTGGCGAGTCTGTCATGTGACCTTAACATCTCTCAACTACCCTCAAGCGATGGTGTGAGCAACCCACAGAGGTTTAGGCATTCAGGCCTCCCCAGCAGCCTGTAGAACTGATGAAGTCCCTTAGATGAGTCGCATATCATCTTCAGCTATGCAACTACAGCCCAGTGGATGATTTCATTCCAACACTTACTGGTATGTGTTTGGACAAATATGTTTTATTATTGTATCAGTGTGATGGCTCACCATCAAACTGAGAACCATTTCAGTGTTTCAAAATCTTCCATTAACTATGTATGTGATGGACATCCCAGAGTGCTGAGGCAGGTGGTGTGTACGTGCTAAATAACCAACATGGCAGAAAACTCTATAGTAGACTTTGAGGATGGAGAGTGTGAAGCTGCAATCCAAATGGGAATTGTTAAAAGTTATGCCCCACTATCCACAATGAAAGTATTCCACAACTATGCAGCTATATGGCTGAATGTCTTCCTGTAAAATCTAAAACTAAAAAAAGTATGAGTTTGAAAATAAAGGGAACATATAGAAGCAAACATGTCTAGAAAAGTTAAGTTTTATACCACTATAAACTTCACTGTGGAGTTTTAGATTTTATAGGTTTTACTGTATATCATAAGTAACATTTGCAGGTGAAAGAGGAAGGTAACGTTAAACATTATAATAAGACTGAATGCAATTGCTGATGCTTTACAGTTTTTTTTTATTATTATTATTATTATTATTATTATTATTATTATTATTATTATTATATTTAGTATGCTTGCTTTTTACTTGTGCACAACTTGATATTACGACATGCTTTATTGTAATTTAATTTAAAAGTTAGAAATATGATTATATGGAAGACTGTTGTGCTGACCTTAATGTTTGTTCACAACAGAATTAAGACTGCACAAACTTTTTTTTAAAGAACTTATGCAGGTAACTAAGTTAGTAATGTTACCTTCAATTCCCCTACAAAAGCTTTTCTCTGTTTCAGAATGGGAGTTCAGTCAGTGTTTTAAACTACTCTCCTTGAGTGACATAGCTGATGATACACTATATCTACTTCGGCTCTGTTAACGACGCTAATCCCATTTTCTTACTCTTGTTCTTTCTTGCTTCAGTCTACAGGTATCACGCGTAGACACAGCAGGAGGCATGAATATGCTTTAGATGAGTGGCCAATAAGAAAAACTCATCCATATAATGCATTGGTGAAATCGTATTAAAAGTGCACGCCTGTGCTCCCAAAGTGACTTTGAATGTCATGCGGGATGAAGTGGGCATAATGCATACATCAGAGTGGCCTTGGTGGAGGATGATTTGAACGGGCATACAGTCTGGCTTTGGAACAGGATTATCCTTCCCGAGGCAACCACCCTCCAGAGTGTTGACATTCAGGGATGGTCGAGGACAGGCGTAAACAACACGAACATCAGAAATATTGTTTTAATCGATCATCGGGCTCCAAAGTGGAACACTGGACAGGGGAGGAGCAGGTTGAGCACCAGCGACTGATGGCTGGAGGAACAGGTGGCGCATGAAGACCTTCAGGGCTGCACGCACAGGAAAGCAATGCTGAGCCCACACTCACTTCTCCCACAAGAGCACTTGACCATGTGCTGATCAATAAGATCATGAACTGTAGCCACTGACTTACATATCATACATAATCTGCCTGCCTTGTGAATAGATTATTTTTTTACTGAGAGTGAACTGATTGTCAATTCAATGCTACTGATGCCTGTGTGTATGTGTGAAGTGTGTGTGTGCGCACGCGTATGATTTGAAATTAAATATAAGATTAGGACAAAATTAACAACCAGTCAAAAATAGTGTCAATCACAATCAGCACTAGCAGTGTCATATTATTTTTATTTATTTATTTATTTTTAAATCAGCACTGCCTTTTTGCTGATAATAAAAAAAGAAACCAGCTTATGATACCATTGATAGTGCTGGCACTGTGACCTGAATTCTAGTCCCATGAAATTCAAGTAAGACTATCAAAAAGGACTGAAAATCAGTAATAATGGTGATACTAATAACAACAACTTTTCATTGTATTTTAATAATTATTAGATTTCACTTAACCACAATAAAGTAAAATAAAAGACTAATGGAAACAATAGTGCAATTGAAGGCTTGTAATAAATAACAGGTGAAACATCCCAATGCAAGTAGGAATAAAGACTAATGTGTCATTATAATTACGTTTAAATACTTGTTATTCTACTGTAGTTGTTTCTACATTAAACTTAAAATATAATAGTAAGAGTGCATGAAGCACTTAAATTGCGTCTAATTCAGACTTTTCTTGGTAACTAAAACACCTTCCAACCCACACTATAATGTCCTCTGGCATTCATTATTATAACTATCATTAGAATTGATCAGTCCCTGATAATCTGTGGGCCTGTCTGACTAATTACTAAGTGAATACTGACTAGTCCCGGTGGTTTTGGACAATGGCGGGACAGGAGTGAACACAGAACAAGCCAGAAGACGGTGCATGCTGGATCTCAGCCTCTACTATTATCCTGCTTTGTATTTCCTGACTGCAACCCGCCCACGGAGCAGCATTACAATACAGCTGCCATGTAAATAGTATTTTCCACATCTAGTGACGTCTGAAAAGTGGTCTAAATATTAGCCCGCTGAAAGGTCAAAGCGGCATGCCAGCACCACCTTAATCGCCGATGCTGATTGCCTCATAATGGTTTGTATTTTCCGTTCCCCTGAAAGCATTTATTTCTCTCTGACAATACGCTGCAAATGGACTCTGTGATGGAGAACAGTGGAGAGTTTTTTTCTTTTTCTTTTTTTTCTCCCCCCTTTTTTTTGTAGTTGTGAAGAAATTTCTGCAGCTGCAGAAATAACACAGCACCCAGCGCTTGCCTGTCCCGCCCCCTTAACTGGGATGCTCAGCACATGATAGTCAATGTAAACACACAAAGGCTTTTTCAGCTGTAGTATTCACGTGGATTGGCTGGACGCGGTAACAATTAACCCTGCACTTGCAAGCCATTCACTTCCACGTGTTCTGCCTCTCACGCCTCATGTGTGTGTGTGTGTGTGTGTGTGTCAGTGTGTGTGTGTGTGTGTGCGTGTGTGTGTGTGTGTGTGTGTGTGCGCGCGCGCGCGCGTGTGTGTGACAGAGTGTGTGTGTGTGTGTGCGCGCGTGCGTGTGTAAAGGCGCTACAGGGATCCCACTCTGTCCCAAACATCTGCTAATTAACACACTTTTCATGCTGTCTGCCCCAAAACTGAATTGGGACATTCTTTGATTCCTTTATGCCTTTCTCTTCTTTTTATTATAAAGGAGCGCAAAAGTAAAGATGCCAAAAAAAAAAACCAACCTTTATGCATTCCCGTAAACCTGTCTTTCAGTACAGTGAGTTCGTATATCTTTCCGAATTCCTCAAACAGGGGTTTCAGGTCTTTTTCCTCCAGGTTTCTGGGAATCTGCCCGATGAAAAGCTTGATGGCGTCGTGGTCCTTCATTGGAATGGTGTTCTGGCCGATGGTAAGCCCGTTCATCCTGCCGGCGCTGTTCGTGGTGCTGAATCCATTCTCTTGCTGCACTCCGTTTGCAGTGACTGTAGCCATCTTTCCTCAATGGGCCGGCGGGCTGCTCCCTCTCTCTCTCTCTCTCTCTCTCTCTCTCTCTCTCTCTCTCTCTCTCTCTCTCTCTCTCTCTCTCTCTCCTTCTCCCTCTCTCTCTCAGTAGTCAACTGCACAGTGCACACTCCCCCCCCTCCGTTATATCTTCCTCTCTCCCCACTCCTCCTCCGGTTTTTCCCTCCCTACTCTCTCCTCTCTGCTTTTTCTCTACAGCCTGAGTCCCCTTGTTTGGAATCAGCCTTATTTATTTTCTCTTATGCTTTATGTTTTCATTTTTTAAAGCCCCCCCACCATCCCATCAGCTGCCACTCTGCCCATGACGTCAAATCGCACTCTTAAGAACAGGCCCCGCCCACCATCTAATTTGCATAATGAGCGCGGGACAGGCCAATGAGAGAGCGCGATGGCTGACGGCCCCACAGGGCAGAGTAAGAATGCAAACATTTGTGTAGAGTGGAAAGCCTGGGACATTAAATGGTGCAAAGGCAGCATTTGTGTTACTACTCCTGCCTAGCTCAGGTCATTTAGTTTTGTTTTAGGAATGGAAGCTTTGTAATAGGCCACTTTTAATACTTATTGAAAATAATAACACATAAACTGGCAAATCAGAACTTAAAACAGTGCTTCTAAAGAAAGTCTGTTTTATGTCTGCTGATTTCTAATTTTTCATGATTCTCAAATTGCTCTCCAATCTGTGCAATGGATGGATTTTTTAATGTATAGAACATGTTACCAAGGAGTCCCGTCCTCATAAAACGTCTTCTGGTCTGCTGGACCCAGGTGTGCTGCTGTTTTTTATCCTCTCGGGTAAATAATTGCATTCATCTAGCATACTGGGAGTAAAAAAAGTCCATGTTTAGAAAGAAAACCAGCAGGGCTGTATGTCCTGGGGACCAGTCATGAAAGACACTGCTGTGAAGCCTTGTAGAAATGTTTTCTACGGCAGCAGTTCTCAATCCTGGTCCTCAGGAGCCAGGGTCCTGCTGATTTTCATTCTAACCATCTAACAGGGACTATTTTACACCTGGGACGCCAGATGAATGCTATTAACTACCTGGGAGGGTAGAAAACCAACAGTGCTCAGATTCCTGAGGACTGAGAACCCCTGCTCTGTGGTTCTGTGTTCTACTGGTCTGATGTACTATACAGTATGTTCTTCATGTTATAGCCATGTTAGAGCTCTTAAAGTTTACCAAAAAATAAAAATAAAAATCAGTAGTTATTGTACTAAACAGATTTACAATTAACATAATTGAGAATTGTCTATGATAAATATCTATAAATATACAAAATAAATCAATTCTAGCAAGTGCTATGAATCAATGCTCACACACACTCAGACTACAGTACATAAAACAAAAAAAAACAAAAGACTAACAGCAGAGTCTACAACAGAGCAGACATAAAACATTTAAATAAAAAACCCAAAGGTCATATAACAAACAGATCTCTACACCTACCCCCACATGGGGGTATTTTTGACCTCTGGAGAAGTCAGAGTGCAAGGTCAGCTGATAAACAATGGCTCTCGAGGGTCAGAGATTTAGTCCAGAAAGAGCATCAGATTCAGTTCTCTGCTCAAGGACTCTTCTGCAGAAGAAACTGTTGCTAACATAGAGCTTGAAAATAGTGTAGGTCATCTTGTTCAGGGAGCATTCTACCCTGATATGAATTTCATTTCAAAACTCTGGAAGGGAAACATTTGTATCACTAAACTGTTGAGGATTCAGTTGTTTGAAATTGTTACTCATGTGTCATCAAAGACTATAATCCTTTTTCACATATGTTCCAAGTCTTTACAAGTGTTATGATCTCTGCACGTATTTGTCATCAGCATTGTAGTAGGAATTTTCTAAGCTCACTGGTACTTTTTCAAATATCAAGCGTATTCATCTAACCTCAACTGCTTTCATTTAAAAGGACGATTTGGAAAGAAAATGGAAGCCTGGTCAGGTGCTCGGATCAAAGGCATATTTGGGTGAATAATTAAAAAGAGAGCAGCATGCTGGAACGCCACACAGCAGCCTTTGGAGTATTGCACTATTTCAAAACAAACCTGCCCCTCTTTCTCTCTCCCTCCTACACAAAGACAATAGATAGACGGAGAGGAAAAGAAGGAGAGAGTGAAACGCTGTAGTTTGAAATGATGTCAGCTCAAACCTCAGGATCCAGAGCTGCCTTGTGTCACTGTCCGTGGTGCTGAATCAACGCTGCCATTCAGAGACCATGAAATAGATTGTTGGAGCTACAATTTTAACAGTACATGTTTGCACTACAAATTTCCCCCCGCCCTCTACAGTATTTGCTGCGCCCAATTTTCAAACCTCTCTGTCCTTTACTTCACACAGGGAATGATTTTCGCCAGTGTTGCATTTCTCATACAGTGTATTCTGTGCACAGAAAGGTCTAATTAGTGCAGATGGGAATATAACATCAATACCAGGGCAGTCCAGCTCATACTGATATGAGTAATTATGCTTGATATGACGGCATTTATGTGAATCGCATCATGTATCAATAATCAATTGCATGTAGCAAGATTATTATGGAAACTGTTAATAAGGGCTGCACGCTATCATATAGCATAATGGGATCTGCCCTGTTTAAGTGTCCTTGAGCAAGACACTGACACCTCCAGAGGTGTTGTTCTGTAACTGAGTCTGGCCTCTGATCCCCTTATGGAATTGGACAAACAGAGAGAAAATGTGTCTTCTGGGATCAGTAGAGGATCACAAAAAACTGCATGCCTACTACTGAAATGCATTCAACAGACATGCTTAACCTCTGTTAGGTCAGACTTAATTGGCTAGTAAAAAGATGTAATTAAATAGCGGTGATTAGTTTGTTCTCTTCTGCTAATTAGTAAAACTAAGCTGCCTCACCATGATATTTAATATTTTGAGTTCCATGTAAGGGCCATAGGCATTTATCTATATATGAGTACCAGGAAGTCTTTTTATTATCTCCAGGCAAATGAATTAATACTTTCTATTTTACATGTATGTTATTGTATTAATACAGACTGAAAACACATTTGTCATGAAAAATGGAACAAAAACAGCATCTCCCATAAGTCAGTAAATGAGCTGACCAGATCCTTTTCCCCTCTGATACCAATGTGAATTTGACATTTTGAATGTCTTTTCAGTGAGTTACTTAGTGTTTATGTTATCAGAGGAACAGTCTTATCTATCATAAATAGATAACGAGGTGGTCACCTTTTTCAAAGATATGTATCTAAGCACAAACATTTGACGGGGGTCACCTCACTGGGAGTTGTCACAATGTACCCAGTGAAATTTTTTTGGTCACTGGGTAGTAGAGAAGTCAGCTTTGATGGATTATGTGCTGTTCGTTTTGTGCTGTTCGTGTGTGTGTGTGTGTGTGTGTGTGTGTGTGTGTGTGTGTGTGTGTGTGTGTGTGTGTACGCGTACGCGTACGCGTACGTGCGTTCGTGCATGTGTGTATTCACCCCTGTTGTCTGTCAGAGTGAATGGTCTTTGGGGATAGTGGTATTCTGAGAGCAACTAACAGTAACATCTGGCACTGCATTGGCTTTGTTATGAATATTTATTTATTTTCTATTTAATCATGTCTTTGTAGACCATCTCAAAAAAAATCCTGCGGAGTTATTACTCTGAATGGGGATCAAAAACACAACGGGTCTCCCTTGTCAATAGCATCAGGGCCATTCTTTTCCACAAAGACATTGCTAATTTAGCTTCAGTGCTGCTTATTGGCTTTGTGATTTTTGTTTCCTTGTTTTTGTCATTTCTCTGCGGGCTAGTTTGCCTGCACAGCTGTGAAGACTTGGAAAGTGCCTGGCAGGAGGAAATGCAGGTACTGCATGATCTCTTCAATTATGCCTGTGTGTAAGCATCCTCTTTGTTCAAACACAGGCAAGCGTATCAGAAAGGTTGACAGGGTTCTTCTTCTTGTCTGTGCCAAGCTCAGCACCTGGATGGTTGCACAGGGCACCTCTGCCGATTGCTCTCCTTTCAGACAAAAGAGCAGTCAGAATAGTTCCAGCTGTGTTTGTGAAGTGGGTTTGAACTTACAAAACAGAATAAAAGAAGTCCCTCAAGGATCTTGCACACCTAAAGACACATTTTACTCAAATTATTTTCTCATTATTTCTGGATGGAAACTTCATTTTCCCATTAGCACTGAGTGAGGATTTTCCCTCACTAGGCTAACTAGATTTGGGAGGGGATGTGAACATGGTAAATATGTCAGCAAAAACAATTTCCAAACCATATTGACGCTGAGTATTTCACACAGTACAACAGCTTTTTCCGGTCATGAGTGAGTGCAATTTTTGTTCTTATTACTAAAATTATTCACACCACTGTCAAGGTGACTTGTTGGAATGTCACAGACACAGCACTTGAAACTGCTACCAAAAATATAGCTTATTGAAGGAGGAAAATCAGTGACATAAGTCATGCATCGTGCATAACAGCTTGGTGTCATGCACAATTCCTTTATACTGTGTGTTCATTATCCCATTAAACTGGATATATGGAGTGGGCCAGGTGGAACGTAGTCATGCATGAACATTTTTCACTGTCTGTTTTGCAGAGTGGGTCCAAAAGGAGAGCAAGTATTGATATTCATAGCACAGCCAGTATGAGGTGTGACAGTATTTTTGTGAATCTGTGAGTGTATATGGTAATACCAGAGCAGCCTCAAACCTCAACTGCAGTCTCTGCCTGAGGGAGGGGCGCACTGTTCCCCCTGCACAAGCACTGCAAGATAAAGAACCACTCACTTAGAAGCCATAATTTTCGGTTAAAACATAATTTTTTTGCCAGGTCATTTGCTTCTGTGCTGTGGGGAAAACGCAGGAGTGATCGTTGGTCTCACCTGAACAATGTTTTTGATAAATCAAGTTTTGCTCATTTTTATTTTTGAAAAGGTGGATTTACATCTCTATTTTCCTTTATGGGTTTTGGTCTGTGCTGTTGTTCATGTACTGCTGAATGACAAGCAGGCGTCTTTCTGCATGTTTAAGTTCACTTGTGACGCAAGGTAGGGAATAAATGAGAGAAAAACAAATAGGAGGTCAGGGAGACCACAGTGAGTCATCTGCTTCTGGCAGCTAATGAATCCCAGAATACCCTGTGCAGTTCTCCCAAGTACAGTCACATTGGTTTTACTTCCACTGCTATCGCATGTAAATGCAGTGTTTTGCTTTTTGTGTGGTAATGACTGTAGGTTATTGTGGGTTCTGCAGTTTTGTGGTTTGAGGGAAATTCAGTTATCACTCAACATCTACTACAAGAAAACAGTTGAAAACAAGTTTGGCCAGCAGTATGCTTAAGGTCACTGAGGTCATCTTAAAATCTCAAAAGAAAACTAAAATATTCCAATAAATACTGTTGACAGTGCGGTTGCAAGTTGTTGCTAAGATTGCTCGTATTGCTGATGTGCCCACTTGAATTGCACCACAGTTCGGCAGAAAGCAGCAATACTACTGTGCAGCTCAGTGGTGCTTATATATAGCATGTGTTTTGTGATGTGTGTGACTGTGTGTGTGTGTGTGTGTGTGTGTGTGTGTGTGTGTGTGTGTGTGTGTGTGTGTGTGTGTGTGTGTGTGTGTGTGTGTGGTGTTTTGGGTTACATGGACATACATGCACACATGCACTATCTCCTCCCACTCCCCTTCCCTTAGGCTGTGGTTGCAAAACTGATGTCACTTTTCTGTCAGTCTAGATTCCTCTGATATGGATTTAAAAGGTACCTACGGCTGTTTGAACACAGTATCTGTACAGTACAGTATACAACTTTTTAACACTCCTATTATACACAAGTATAAATGTGTTTTAGCATTTAAACACAAGATCACTGTTCCTTTTTTTTCAGTATGTCTCCAAAATAAAGATAGTTTTTATAACTTTGTTGGAAGTTGCTATAATGTGTCAGGAATTCATTATATCATTGTAGTGTATCCTTTTGATGTAAAATGTATCAAAGCTGTTTTCAAAGCCACTCAGAACTATTATTGTTTCATGGCCTTACTTTGATAAGTTGACCTAGTTATTTTATCATGCAAATGTTTCAAAAAGTTTAACACACTCTTCTACACACACACACACACACACACACACATACACACATATCCACACACAAGAAAGTGCTTGCATGCACAGAAAGTTGAAACACACACTTCAGTACTAGAGAGACAGTTACAGGACAATTACATTGCAGTTAACTAACAAAGACTGTGCCTCAGCAGAATATGGTGTAAAGCTTTACTGCAATTAGAACGGCAAGAGAAGCTGACTGGAGAGTGATGAGGTCAGGGGATGAAGGAATCCAGGGAGATGAGACTCAGGGTGTGGGCAACATCTCCGCTTGGAGTCTTCAGGCTATCCCTGAGGTTCCTCAGGAGAGAAGACTTTGGAAAGAGAGGCATGAAAAGAGTGAGAGGTAGATTTGTAAGAACTGGAAAAGCAGTCTGGTCTGTGTTCCATAGCTTGCATTAAAGGAATACAAAATTTTGGAAGATATGCTTATTTGCTTTGAGTAACTTCCTGGAGTCTAGTTGTCACTGTGAGGTTGCCAGGCAACCAGCGGAGACTAGAGGAAGTTACTGTTCATTTAGAAGAGGGTGCAAGACTTGCCAGTTACATATAATATTGGCTAAAAAGTACAAACATTAGGATAAAGAACACTTCCACACATCACTTCCACACTGCATAGCTCATAATGAACCTCATGTATCCTGATGTACAAAAATAGATCATAACACTTAATACAGTAAATAATACAGTAAATGTATTGGACTTGGTGACAATGGTGTAGATACTGTATGTATAAGCAACTCGTTCACAATGATTATCAGAACTGATGTATATGTATGTACAATATGTGTATATTATATATACAACATGTTCTGCAAGCCAGGCCATGGACAGAACAGGATAAAATGACAAGTGTTAACTGTGCCCATGACCTTTATTTGACTAAATAGCCACTTGAAGATTTAAAGTCTTTCTGTTTTAGACCAGGCAAAGACAACATTATGACTACAGACTATAAAAGTTATTGGTATTTTCAACAGCTTGGAAAGAGAAGACTTTGCGAAGCTGTAGTCGTAAGTGCCTTTAAAATAAACACCCCTCTGAGCTTGTCATTACCAACAATAACATCAGCGCAATGTCATCAGCTCAACTGAAAACATCAGAATGAAATTGCTGTTTCCATTTGCAGAAGCATGGTTTGACAGATGTTTTTTATATATGGAAAATTAGAGAGGACTGAAATGTAGATGTACTGCAATGTCCTTGGATTTCAAATCAACAACTTTTTAATACCAAGCAAAGGAAGGGCCCCTGAAAGCATGGAAACCATTAACATTATGGAAATTAGTATCAGTTATCTGTTCATAATCATCATGACACAATAAAAAATCTAATTGTGAGGAAGTATGATTGAAAGATTAGCTTAGTAAAATGCCAATAGAGAGTCTGCCCTCATGCTTTAATGTTCTCACTGGTAGCAGCAGTTTTTCAGAACTACAGGAGACTTAAAGTAAATGTACAGGGATTTGTCTTTGACATTGCTGCAGAGACATTGACAAACCTACAAAGTTTCACGGTGCATACTGAGACGACACACAGGGACAACTGTACATCTATGCACAATACAATGCAAAAGATAATTAAATATGTATCAAGTAGAATACAAATGTGTCAGAATTGATCATTTGTAAACTAAAGATATTACAAAGGAGATAAGACAATGTAATACACAACTAAATTCATCCTACTGAGTCAAATCCAGTGTTGATGTACAGTAATGCCTTGGGTAATTGCTGGTCCAAAAGAAAAACATTATGATTTACAGCTGCATGGGTGAGATGCTGCCTACTCTGGGGCTGCCCACATCTGTTAAGTAGCTTCAATAGCAGAGATGAGACCAGTGTGCAGTTGGTAAGTTGGACTATCATGCTTAGTCAGTGATTGCAAAAATCACAAAGTCAACACAAAGTCAACACAAAATGAAAACTCAGAAAGAGGCACCTATTATGTGGCAGTGACTCATACAAATATTCTGTAGGGGTTATACTAGGTTATTGATCAAATATCAAATGACTCAGCAAGAGAAAAACTCCCACGGGCATTGTGAGAGACTCCCAATACCCCAAACCCCATCTGCCCTCCATCCTGACTACCACTACATGATATGATGGCCTTTTATTCCCACAAAGATATGCACACCTAGAGATGAACATGCATATAAGTCCAAGTTAACCCTATATTTCTGAGAGTCGGATCAGGACATGGTGGGCTCTCTCATGCTGTGCAGCTCGACAGAAAGAGCACAGTGGAGCTTACACAGCGCTCGGCTATTGTCAGGCTCGATGCCATGCTTTTCACCAACAGCTTGCACTCTCCTTCCATCAGATGTAACACACAGTCTGGCACTGCACCCAGTCAAACCTTGTTACTTCCTTTAGCCCCTGTCTACAAAGACTGGGCATTTTGTCATATTGGATTTTGTTTATCTTATATGCAGGAAGGATTGTTTGATCAAGGAGGGAAGGGTTTTTTTTGGGGGGGGGGGGGGGGGGTTGGTTCAGCTTTTTGTTTTGTTTTTTTGCTGTAGGCTGCTGCAACAGCTTGAGGTAAGTTGATCTGGAGCTCCCCTCGGCAGTAGCAAAAACACACATTGTTAATGGCGTTTTTACGGCACCACAGTGTTATCATCACGGTCTATTTTTACTTCAGGTGGAGGCCCGGCAGGATCAGTGATGTGGCATTTAAAGCTCACGCCATTGACTCACAAACAGCGCTGCTTCACAGAGCCTACACAAGTAGTTCACAAGCTGTTCTGTCGCACATGTTGCCTTCCATCATGCCGCTTTGGAGAGACTGAAATAAAGTAACATGCTCCCTACTGAATCTATTTTTCATTAGCTTTTAGCACTGTGTTGTGCAAGCTGTATGATTCAGGCAGTGCTGCCTTTAGAGCTTTGCCTCAACACATCAAAATGTACAACTCCTTACAACTCCAAAAACCTTTGGAGGATCCCTTCTTGTATATTAGGCAAGAAATGGGGAAACACTGAGTAGACACAGGCAAATACACATACCAAAGTGGCACATGCATGTGCATGTTTTAGTTCACAGCTTCAACAAAAGTAGAATAAAATGAATATTATGTGTTTTGATAAGATGTAAACATGCAAATAATAGGAAAAAGAAGCAAGTGAATGATAATAACACAACTCTTCACACCTTTTCTGCAACTGTCCTTGTTCCTTTGCCTGTACTGAATCCTTTTCAATTTCCCCACTGGAGTATGTCTGTTGTAGGCACAGTGTGAATCTGAGTGTGTGTGCATTCATGTTTGTGTGTTCTCCATATGATTCACACACCAGCCTGAGTATGTGGCAGAATCAAAGCACACCTTTCTTAAGATGTGTGAGGACCTCAGGGGCTCAATATAATATTGCTGTTTTCTACTTATTTTCTAAGAATGTTACATTCCCAATAGTGTGCTTCCATCCAATATGCTGTTTATTGTGCTGGAAGGACAGGATAGGTTTGTTTTGCAGTCTAAAGGATGTATTTTGTGTCTCCAAGCACTCAAGGTTGTACATTGAATACTGTATAACTGTACTGACACAGAGTACAAATAAAGGTCCAACCACTAGATGTGTCAGTTCATAAACTTTTTTATATACTCTACTCTTTTGAACCTTCTCTTTTTTATTATCTCTAACCCTCGTGAAGACTGCAGAGCCAAAATATCATGGTCTATTATTTAACTTCAGTTTTTCATCCAAGTGTTGCTGAATTACTCATTGATGTAATTCAACAGCTTATTGTCTAACACCTTGCTAGATCAGTAAATTAGAGACACATCGTTCCATTGAGTATTTCATAAACTGATCAGCTAATGTTGACTTTAGGCAAAAACTGCATTAGAAATAACATTTTGTTACAATTATGATTCTGAGTGGGTACAGATAACAGTGTTGTTTTGTTGAGCAAGCTATCTGTAAACTGCAAGCTGCTGTGTATTTGTTTAGATATACTGTAGCTACCTTGCTTGTTCCTCCTCTCAAAGAGGTGTTTTTTTCTGTATTTACCCTTATTTTTTAGCATATTCAACTACAGTATGTTAATTGTTGACAGTTGAGAGTACAGTGCATAATTAAAACCAAAATAAAGGGATGGGCAACAATGTAGGTTTTGTATTATTCACCTTGTTTGCAGGATGTTTCAAAAGTTGCACATTTTAAAATGGGAATTATGATCAGGTAGAAAGTAAACAGAAAGTGATTTCTGATGCCTCCCACTGATTTTATGAAAAATGCTGTTACAGCACAACAGCCAGCTAATGCTGAAGGAGGATATGGGATAGAGGTATGGCTGATGAATTCACAAACAAACTTCTAAAGTAAAAGAAAGTACAAGAAAGAAAGAAAGTTAAAGAAAAAAATCTCACATAAAACTCTGTTACACTGTTTTGCTATCTAGTTGCATACTTACAGAATGACTTCAAAGACATTAAGTAAAACCGTCAACTGTTGAGCTGGATTGCATCCATTGTTCTCCCCTGATGGATAATTTGCAACAATCCAGAGATAAATCTGCTTTCTATTTTTGGGCTCTGACAGCCTCTACCTGTATGCAGCAGCCTGCTAGCCCCCGCCCAGACAGTGACTGGCCTAATGTCTGGTCGCAGTGGCTTCCTTGAAGCGCTCCTGCAAGTTAATAAATTCTGGGCCATCTGTTTCCATACAGCCCTTTTCCATTACCAGGTGCCCCCCCCTCCTTGGACCTCTATCTAATTAACTTTCCTCTCTCTGCTTCTCTTTGTGCCCACATTCAAACTGGGGAAAGAGAGGTTGGGAGAGAGAGGACAGAGAGAGTGAAAGAGGGGAAAGGTAAATTTGTTTAACCTGATGTTTTGAGGCAAAGTAAACAGTGTGGTAACCTAGTTAGCCACAATGCTTTTTTGTGTGATTTAGCCATGATGTTATTAATAACCATGCAAGTCTGAAGGGTACTTAACCATGCAATAAAGAGATGGGGCATTGAGTGCCACTGCTCTGCCTTCGCTTTGGAGAGGAACACTAATTGCTAGTCGGGGAATCTAATGAAAACCCTCCAAACAAATAACAAAGCAGACAGTGAAGAGTGTATAAAGTAGAACAAAGGGAGGAGAGCAATGCAAAGACAAGAATATATGAAATAATTATAATAATAAACAAGGTTTGTATAGCTATTAAAGGCAGTTAATGCTTCACAGACAGTGAACCACAATCACAAAGATAAACAATAAAATGTCAGCCATGACTTGAAAAAGTTATTAGAGATCAATAAAACATGTATTTATAGTAATACTACGGTAGGTGGAAACAAATAATGTAAAAAGCCTTTCTCTGAAACATGTTTTAGAAAGAGATTTAAAAGGTGACCCTAAGGGACATGAAATGATCTCATTTCATCATTGGATGGGTTTTTATCAAATAAACATGAGCAAAATGCTCTGCTCTCACAGATTTTGTGTCCTTTCTTTGGATGAATGTTGTTGTTGAGAACAGAAATGGCTGTGGGAAGAAAAACAGCCCCCCGACACTGAAAAAACTAGCAATGCCCACAGCATATAACGCTTTTAACTACTTTTTGCTCTCACAATCTAACTGAAAGCATCAACCATCAAAGCCATTAGGGTGCCAGTGTGACCCTGTGGTTTTGCCATTAGCCCATAATACTGTACATTGGCAACAACGTGCCATGATGGCTTTACAGTATCAACAAACTGTACATACATACACGGAGGAAAAATGTGGCTCATAGCCAAAAGAGCACAACACTCTACACAAGGTTAGGAATCCCCATTGTGGAGGAAATGTAAGTTATGTGTCTACATTAAGCTGTAATGTTCTTGTAGAAGATGATGCCACTTTTTATGGTAAGGCTGTTGACTATTCATGGAAATCATGAAGGTTGCTGTAGGAGATTAGATTCCTGCTGTTGCAGGAAACCCTCGTAAGTCCAACCAGTTATTTTCATGTTTCTACCTGAGCTGAAGGTTTATGTGGTTCTTTATAGGCAGTGCCAGCTGTGTGACCCCAAGGCCCACAAAATCTATTCATAAACTACAATAAGGATGCGTGCTTGTCAGTGTGAAAATAAGGCTGCTTTTCAAAGATACAAGGTTTCTACCCAGTGGCAGCGATATTTCTAACACATGTTTGAGGCATTCCCATTTGCATGAATCCAATGCATATTACATCGCTTCGACCTGTTGGCTACTGCGGGAATTGTCATCATCGGTTGCAGGCAATAATAGTAAGTTACTGCTGCTTGTCATATGCCATCCTGCTTCTGCCATAATTTATGTGCATAGGACCATTGTCTTCTGGCCCAGGGGGCATTTTGTGTGCCTCCGATTTCAGCTTTATGACGCAAGGAGCTGAGAGCCTCCACCAATGCCAAGTGAACCAAATCCTGGCACGTGCAGAGAATCTCCTCTCCAAATGAATGTTTCACTTCTCTACCCAAATTGAATCTGTGTGATGCAGAGGGAAACGCATGGTCTTCCTGTTGACAGAGTGAAAGAGGGCTACATATGAACAAAATTGAAGGAGAGTGATCTGGATGGTTTACACCTCTGAGGAGCTCATCTGGAAGGGCATGTCCCTCATTACAGCTGTTTGGAGCGAGGTCTCATTTTGCCAGCATGCTCTCCTCTGCGTCCTCCACCTGCAGCAGGTCAGGGAGGGAGGGAGAAGTCTCTGACATGACCTCCAGTGAAGTGAGCATGTCAGGAACCGCTGGAGATTGGGGGCGGAACCAATGCCGAAGAGGGAGAAACACATGCCTCGCAATCAGCCATGAAATGCAACCTGGCACCAATTGGACTGGGCCTGCAGGGAGCCTCAATAGACCTAAGCCTGCAGAACAACAGGGAGGGAGAGACGGGTAGAGGGTGAGGGATGTGGGGGGTAAAGAGAGGGTTGTGGGGTGCGAGGTCATTCTACCTCACAGGGTGTTTTATTAATGTAATTAAACATGGGCGAGCTCTCTGGCTCTGCATCATAGCTGACCTCCACAGCACAGGGAAGGGAGGGAGGGAGGGAAAAGAGGGAGAGACAGACAGAGAAAGGGAGGGCGAGCGAGGAAGGGGGAGAGAGGGAGTGTGCAGGGGAGAGAGGTAGGGATAACAAGGACATGAGATTGGCAGGATAAGGCAAGATGAAACAAGAGAGGACAGGACTAAGCAAGAGGGATAAAAAGAGATAGATGCAGCATGATGCATGAGTGGGAGGGGAAGATGAGAATTTAGTCAGAGAATTAGCGCATGGGACAAGGCCACTGAGCCATAGAGGAGTCAAGGCCAGGGCATTTGAGGAAAGAGAGGTCAACACCAGGGCAAATAAAGGCCTCTGGGCCTAGTGCAAAATGTGTGGAATGTCATGTAATCATATTAGACACAGTTCACTGCTCTGTCTAAACACAGGGCTGCGCTCTCTCTTAGCATAATGATAATGTTGTATAATACCTTTTTTTTTTTTTGCCTGCCCCTAGCTTAGTTTTTCATTTTCAGAAAAGGTGTCCTTTTTTTCTTATTATACATGTTTTTGTTTTTTGTGATTTCTTATTGAATTAATATACAGGAGTAGACAGAATAAACAAAATGCCATTCAATTAAGGACTTTAAAGCTGAAAACTTGATATCAAATCTTAATCTCTATGATATTGAATATTCGTGACAAAATAAGCAACAATTAAGTTCATGTTTGTAAAAAGACATTCTTAAATATTTTTTGTTAATAGTTTTCTTGGTAGATTCTCAGTCACCCAGGTAATTATATATCCAAAAGGGTTGAGTCAAGACCAACTCATCCAGAAAGCTTCTTCAGTTCTGACTGACATAATTCTGACTGACTTTAAGATGTCCCATTTACAGCAGCAGTAATAGGTAGGCAATTTGAGTTTAGCGGAGGAATGCCGTTACCAACAAACACTACTATATAGAGATATAATTATTGAATTTAAATAATATTACATAGCTATTGTAGAAAAATCTAGGGTTTGATTTTATGAGAATCTCAAGGATTGTAACTTTAACTCAGTTGATCTGCTTATCAAGACTATGTGGGTGTGGTTTGACAGTAGCCAAGCAACATGAGCAAACTACCCCACAACAGTCATCACTTTTTTTTTTTAAACAGTGACAGTCTTAGAGATGACAGGAAGCAAGTGGAGGGAGAGACACAGGGAATGACATGCAATAAGGGTCTGCTGCTGGAATCAAACCACAGACATTGCAGTTATGTAGCATGCATCTTAACCAGTGAGCTACCGGGGCACGCCCAGTCATCATATTTTGATTCAAATGTTGTCCTGCTCACCTCAAATCATTAAGAAAAGGATGGACAAAGCACAAAAACCAAAATCACTGATGTGAAATCATCAAAATGGTTCTAACTTTGCCAGAAAATTTTGTGTTCATGTACTGTAATCACTCATAGTAAGAAGCTGAATGAGAAAATGTGTTTTCAGGCCCTTGAAGCTGAACAAAGTAGCTTAGCAAGAATCTATTGGGGTGTTCACATTTCAAACCATCAAATTAGCTGATGAACTGACTACTTTTGGTGGTATAATTTGGTGGTGCTGAAATCCACAACTTTGTTTTTGTAGAGGAAAGTTACTACCTGAA